>NC_060249.1:2700000-3000000 GCF_921293095.1 Ischnura elegans
CATTCACAAATTCCTTTAAACAAAATTGGAGAATTCAGTTTCCGAGCAATATCTTTTTTCTCAATGAAACGTACGTCTTCTTGTTGAGAAGAAATATTTTAAATTGGCTCCTCGTTTTCGCATGAGTTTTACATTATATCCATCATCATAATCATTTATACAACCTTTCCAAGTGCAGTACAAAAGAGGAATATATCAGATTACTTTAAAAAATTACGCTGTCACAGTCCTTGGAAGCAAATGCATTCACTGCATGTCTTAATAATGCAGATTTTGATGGATTCTTTACTCTTGCTACCTCTATATCACATTTTCCTTCATTACAAACCATCTTCAAAGCTTCCAGAATGGTACAATTTGGCAATGGTACTATATCGGGATTTTTTCACTGGTACAATTCTTGATCACTTATGAGGCATAATTATCTATTATAAAAGTTTAAATGCCTTGAAATTGATGGTTTTAGGCGCTACTTTATGGAATTTATTCATATTGAATGAAAAACGAAGTTTAATTTTCATTAAATGCCTTATTAAATAAAAATTTAAAAAAATAATAGTGCTTGGAAGGAGTGGGACACTGTCATTATTCGAGAAAGCTCTCATTTGAAGGCGATTTTATGCAACATTTTTACTTTTTGTGTATTCTGAAGGAAAGTTAAGTAACATCTTAGCCAACAGCCCTTAGAATCTCCAAGAAATTATTCTCTTAGTATCAAAAATTAATGTCGACTATAAAATAGCACTCGTATCTAGTTGGTTGTTGAAGTTCAGCTGTATCCATTCCATAGTTTCATTTTTGTTGCCGGTTGTAGTGAACAAATTTCATTTTTTTATAAAAATGGATAAAATTTAGTTTTTTGCGGTGATCAAACACTTGTTTTTGAAAGGGTTAACGCCGAAAGATATCAAAGATAACTCGAATGTAGCTTATGGATATCTTTTCCTGTGTTTGAAACTATTTACAATCGAGTAAATGAAATAAAACTCTGCCGTACATCCAAAAAAATGAACATTGCTCCGAACGCTCTGTGGAAGTGTCTCTTCCCAAAATGATTGGCAAAATCGACGATATGGTTATAAGTGTTAGACGAATAAAAGTGAGCGATATATAGGTGTGACCACAGTCTTATCAAAATGCACAACTGCTTTAATTTTGTACGAAAATTTGGATGTGAAAAAAATATCGGCTAAGTCGCAGCCGCGTTTTCTCATATTGGAGGATAAACGTAATCGTGTGGCTAACTGGAAGGCTGTTTTAGCGCATTTCCTGCGCCATCCTGAGGATTTTCCGCATAAATTCATAACTTTTGATGAAATATGGATTCATCACTACTTCACAGAGACAAAATAACAGCTAAAACAATGGAATTTTGAAAATGAACGGGCCCCAAAGCAAGCGAAGATGTAGGAATGGGCCGGTCTAGTCACGGCAACGATATTTTGGAATTTATGCAGAATTATCTGCATCGATTTGTTGGAAAAGGGAAAAACGATAACAGAAGAGTATTATGCATCGTTATTGGACGGGTTGATGTTAGAAATCAACAAAAGCGTCCTCTTCTGAAGTAGAAAAATTTCTTCCTTCAACCATACAATGCACGGTTGAACACCTGTTCCGAGTCAATTGCCAAAATTACAGAATTAAAGTTTCAATTATTGCAACCGTTATTCACCAGTTTTGTCTTCCGGTGAATATTTATAATTTCAAAAGTTGAAGGAATGGCTTTGCGGACAAAGATTTACGACTATGGAAGAGGTCATCGCCGAAACCAATTCCCATTTTGAGGACATCCCGAAATTCTACTTTTTGGACGGCATAAAATGCTTGTAAAAATGCATTAAAAATTATACAGCTGAAAGAAGACTATAATGAAAATTATAAAATAAAAAAATACCCTGTATAATTTGTTTTTATTCCTTTTTGCCTAGACTTCTTGAAACTCCCTCGAATCTTAAAATACTGAATGAAGCGCTATGGTATCCTAAGCAGTATTTCTTTGAGAGACCAATTTATTTTCTTCCCAAATTCGGATGGTTTCATCCGTCGCTTTGTCATTGCATTTGTTTCTGGAACTACCCTCCACACTTGTATGTTCTTTCTACTTTCAATAATATTACATGGAGCAATTCTATTGGCATCCAAAATTTGCTAATGCGACAAAAACTAAATGTGCCAATAACAGAAAGGCTTATGGAAATGATGCGTTTATCAGCAATATGAGGAAGATTGTACTGTTGATACTCTGATGTTGGGATTTATGTCAAAACGGATATAAAAATATGTATTTTCATTTAATTCTCAACTACCTGTTAATTTACGCCTCGTATTGTTAAGATGACACGTGTAATGGAAGTCTGTTACCGAGATACGATTGGCGTAACTTTGGCAGCATGATCCAAATGAAAAAGACTTGCTCATGCATGTGGTCGCTTATCGGTCATTTTGCTGTGGTTATCTTTCAAATGATCTGCTTTCATTGTTATCGCCTTATGTAGAGCCTCCTCCTTTGAGGAATGGTTTTGATAATTCTTCTTTAGGGGAAGACCCTGTGTTTGACTAACGTGCACTGACCGTTGTCTTCGGGTGTTCTTAGCGGACAATCTTTGAGTTACCCAACCTATTGAAACAGCTTGTCGTATTTTTTTATCTTGAGGCATGTCTGTCATTGACATTGACATGGTAATCATACATAGGAGATCCCAGTCCGTCCCGCGCATTTTAATTGGTTTTCGGAAATGTTCGACCATGGCGACGACTGCAGACGGAACCATCTTTTTTTATTTTTGCTCGCCATTTAGTATGTGAGATAATCCGGAAAAGTTTTGAATATGAGAGATTATTTCATCGTTGATATAAATTTCGGCTAACAGCCATTAATGTAGCTATTTCTCTGTTCAATTCGGATCGTTATGCCCGCTAGCGACGCGAGTGGCCTCTTTTGTAAACCCATTGTAATTGCGCGGTGGGTGGCAACACATTTAGTGGCCGATGGTACTATTGTCTTTTGTAATTATCAAAATTGGCTGGAGCTGCTAATTGGCTGGAATGAAATTCAAAACTGTATATCCTAGAGCCAATTTAAGCAGGAATCAATATCTCCGAAGTCCATGTTAATAGTTAATGGCTAAGTTAAGTTATAGTTAAGTTAAGAGTACTCTCTATCCACTCTTGCCACGTCTTCGGACAGTTTAAGATGCGATCTCCTCCCTGGCGATCGTTGCATTGGCAACCGAAAAACTCTTTCCAGAGGCTGTATGTGCTGTTTTAATTGGATTTAGGAGATACACTTCTGAAGTCAATTGCAATATTCGCGTTACTGCTTAGTAGGAGGCATTCACTTATGTTACACCAGACGGTTCTCCAGTGGGCGGCTGATAAATGTTCTGAGACTCAGCGCACATTTGAAGTGGTTTAATTTAAGTCACCGCTCGTGATGCTGACGATATAGCTACCTCAACTTCACGGAAAAGTAAGCTATAAAATCGAACCATTATTTATATAATCTATATTAAGGATGAGTATATTATAGATCAGTGGCGTAGCTATGGGGGAGGATGATGGGTATTGATCCCCCCGCCCCCACCAAAGCCTGAGAAAAACAAAAAAAAGTGTTTTAAAGATATTGTCTAGTTTCAACTTAAAATAACTGCATCTGCTTTAAGTTAAATTTTAAGAGACAAATGATGTAAAATGTATTTCGGGCATGTCATTTTTTTTCTCAGCCCCCTGGTATCCACCTCAGGCCATCCCACTCCCCCACAAAGCATAATCCTAGTTACGCCTCTGTTATAGATCACATTCGTAACTTTACGATGACTTCTTCCTCGCCTTAATAAATTCTGTACTCTAAGTATGAAGAAGATTTGGTTCAATTGGCAATCGCCCCATTTGGATATTTCTTATTAACCCATTAATAAGCGAGTGAAGTGGCAACATACCTACATCAATCATCTCCTCCGGGACGTGTGCTCTCCTGGGGCGTATGTGCTCATGTGAGGATGATCCATTGAGAAATTGGTGCCAATGTGGTTGCTCTCATATCGGTCATTTGGGCGTGGTTATCTGTCAATTGATCTGCCATGCTTGTTATCGTCCGAGTGTCTCCAGTGTAGCGGGAGATGTTCGTCAGGGGAAGCCTACACTCCTTCGCGGCCGTTTGAAGGTGCTCACGGCTCAATGCAATCTTCGGCTGTTCTCAAATTCGATTTTACGCTTACAGCATCTGTCACCCTAAATATCAGTTTTAGTTCTTTTTTTGAATAAATGTATTCACGTATTCATGTAAATGTGTCTTGCAGCATTTATTAGTATTGAAATAAAAGAGAGTGAGTGAAAAGTTGCTTCTCGCGCTGATAGTAGCTGACACGGTACGTCGTATGTGTAGATTGGTGAAGGTTGCTAAGAGCTTGTATTGTATGGCTTCATGTGAAAGAAGAGTCTTTTTATCGCACAATTTCGTATCAGCATATACTAACTGGTTTTATTATATAGTAGACCTGAAGCCTTAGATCACTTACGTATCACACAGTAGTGGTGCAAAACGACCTAGCCGTCGACGCACCCTAAATCCAAATACTACTACTACTATCACTTACGTAAGCAGATATGGCCTCCTGCTCCACTCCACGCCATGTGTCTCATTATTATGTGTTTTTTCCCTTCTCTTATTTTAATATCTATACCAATTTGTCCTTCCTTTTTTCTCTTCTTCCATTTTACGTACATTTATTTTTTCGTTTTTCAAATGATTTGAAAGCTGTCGTTATAGTGATTGCGGAGATGGGTTCCCTGAGTGACATCCCCCCTGGAAACGAATGTTTGGCCGTCGCCACGACAACGTGAAAATCCCCACCGCACTTTTGTCCTTCCCGAGGGCCATTTCCACTTCAAATCATTATTTATCGATTTGAGGACCCGCAAAGGTTCGGTTGTCAACTAGCCAACGTGCCAGCTGAAAAATCGTGCTTTGCGCGTCGAAATTGACTGCCATAGCAGTGACGATACTTCGCTTCTGTTATCAACACAAAAGAGTTCATTTGAAATCATACGCTCCGCGATGGCTTAAGGAGAAAAAAATAAAGATATAATACTCATTCATGACTAAATAAGTAAACTTTGCAATTTCCTCAGATTTATTTGAGATTCTCACATGGCGTTTCCACGCACTACAGCATAATCATGTGCGCTGCCCTTCAGTGTAATGCGTATGTGCGGCTTGGGGGGTAGTTTAATGCAGTGAATGGGTAGGAAGATGACTGTTACGGTTAGGTGTGCATTTTTGTGTAATTGTGAGCATAGCAACTCATGTGAAGAGTCATGCGATTATGTGGAAGGGAAGAGTCGCCGTAGTTTCGGTCAATTTAAATACTCTTAACAACTCAAACAAAATTTTGATAAAGATTACAAAGGTACTTATCGATGGCTGAATTCTAACAGCACATATATCAAATTCGGCTGGTTTGAGAAAAAAGTGTAATAACATTAAAAAATAAAATACAAGCAAAAACCAACTTTTTGTTTGCAATTGAATGCTTCTTTTTCAGTTTTATGAACCTTTGGCTTTTAATTTCAGTGTACAAGTAAAAACAATCACCTTTTTCCTTCCTGAAAAGTTGCTATTTTTGAGATACGTGTTGTTAGAACTTAGCCATCGATATGTATTAACAGGTTCACTGAATACATGCATAAAATTAAAAATGTTTACATGAAAGGCTGTTTTTCAAAACTTGCTTCATTTACACCGTTGTACACCTGAAACATCCAATTTTGTTGAAAGAAAATAACGGTAGTGAAAGGGGGCATTGTGTCTCTTCTTTGTGAGAACATCAAATTGAATTTAGGCTTATCTTATATCCTTCGAAATTAATAAATTGAAAAAAGTAGAATGGAACTTTTTTGTTTTCCTGCGTCTTCTAAGCCACTTAACGTTTGAAGATTGCGATAAATCCAATGCTATCGATTTCTTACGCATTAAAAATTGAAAAGCGCCAACTTCGACCAAATCAAGACCGCTATCCATTCGTATTCTCTTCGCTTTCTACTAATGCGAATGGAGCGTAAATCGCACGTTTTGGATATCATCTGGTCGGCACGGCTGCTCATACTACTTATGGATGGGGCGGAGTGTTCTTTGGGAAAGGCGTGTCCATTTATTCCCCTGGAAGGTAGTCCATCCGCCGCGAAGTTATGCCTGTGACGTCAGGTGTGTGGAATGACGAGTGTGCATTTCGTGGAACAGATAAATAATCATTCATTCGCGCTCTCCCGTCAGTAGCATATAGTCGATTCCCTGCTATGAGATACGTGGGCGCCCTTCTCAAACGCCAAAATGAACGAAGTGGGTCAAGGTAAGAGGAAGGGTGCGATATGGCTGCCTTGTGGAACCTCTCTTCCGATTTTCGAGAGAGCATTCGTGCGCCATCCATTGTCACTTCGTTTTCTTCCTCATTTTGCTTCTTATGATCGATCGGTATCCCGAACATATTATGTGTTAACGCATTATATTTATTTCTCATCGTTGATATTTGGCTCTAATTTTTTATTCATTTTCATCGTACCTCAGTTGTAATGAAAAATTTGGAAAGGGGATCTAATTTCTTTAAATTCCTTATTTCATTATACAACGTTTATAAATGAAAGTGTTTTATTTTAATTACTCCTAAACTTTTGATTTCTGTTACATTAGGTCGTTCTGGTTGAATCCTAAAGAAAAATTAAATCATCAAAGGTCGAAAAAAGACCGCCTAGGGCATTCTAGATTTGAAAGGAATGAAATGAAAGCAAAGGGATAAAAGTTCGCACTCGCAAATGGATAGTATTGAATGTACGTGAATATACAAGAGTAGTAAATTTCACCCTTATCTTCCCCCCCCCCCCCCTCCCCCTCGTTTCTCTGTCAAGCGACAACCTTGAACTCTAGTAAGCGATAAGAAATGCTTCTGCCCTCTTCACAACACTAACCCACATTAATTATCATTCTGCCTTTATTCATCTCACTAAGCAACCAGACATTCACTTTATAAATTCACTATAGCGATTTGACCTTTTTTCCGTCGCGTCGTCAGCTTTGCCTTTTTTCCGATCCGAAATCTAAATTGATATCAAGGCATTGCCAAGGTCAAGGGCGCGAGGGATTCGTTCGTTCGTTAGAACTGTATATGTAGAAGGAGAAAAGAAGGGTCTTTGCATGCGGACAGTTCCTGTCATCCGACGCGATGGAGCTCGGCGCGGAAAGGAATTTACTCTCTGTTACATTCTCCTTGCACAACTCGGCAGTTGTCTACGTCTACATTTATATGCTGTTCCGTAAGCCTCCCCGATCGGTGCGTGGCAAGGGCTGTTGGGACACCAGCCCTTAGCAAAAAAAGAAATGCGCCTACAAAGTTTCACATAGCATTCATAAAAGTCCATGATTGTTTTGGGGATAAAGGAACTCCCATTCGGCGAAATATCCCTCATAATCTATCATTTCGGTCTGACCTGTAAATGTAGTTGCGTTCTAAATCTAATACGACTTTCTCCGTGTCGCCCTGATAAATATCCATTCTAAATCGCTCTAGCAGCCTAAGACAAGCTCTCAGCCTCAAGCGGCTCCCGATCAAATTCGTTTAAAAACTGTAAAACGCTGTCTGTTCGCCCGTAGCATTTTTTGACGAATCTCGCAGCTTTCTTTTGTATTTTTTTAAATTCATGGATAAAGTCTTTCCTCACCGGATATCATATAGTCGCTGCATATTCATGGTGTGGGCGGACGAGTGCGAAATATCATTGTTTCTTTAACTTTATCGTCCAAAAATCTCCCCACAACATGCTTCGTGCTTGCTCTACCACAAATATTTCGTCTGCGTGCTCTCCTTGAATAGATCCCCCTTGCAGCGCCCCACTTAGTTACGTGTCTTTTTCTTCCCAGTCGAATGATCGCCGCTTTACAATCTAAATATTTTGTTTTTTTACCCATTTATTCTCGTAAAACATTAGTAATCGGGAAGGGGATAGTTATTCGTAAGAAATATTCATTCTCTCGGCAAAATTCGAATGAAAATATTCTTGGATTTCAAAGTTTAAATGACTATTATTAAAATAAGACATTGCAATATTTCCACTGAAATAAGAATTTTCACCATATCGTGCCCAACTTCATACAAGATATTTAAATGACTATTTACTTACTATTATTATCACTGGCTGTCAAGTAAATAGGTTAAACAGGTAGATTTCGGAGAAAAATCAGTGAATTTTCGGCTAATGCGCGGGGTTAAGGAAAATACATTTTCAAAAAATTATGCACTTTATTTTTCAAAGTCAACGTAGGAATATTATATTTTTAAACATGATATTTCGGTGCAAAAATTATGATTTTGATATTGCATTATGATATTCTTTACTCAATTTTTAATACCTGTCCCATTTTTGCAAACTGTGTTAATCTTTTGAAATAGTAAACATTCTTTTAAGTATCCTCTGAAAATTTGGTTCAAAATCTATTGATTTGACCTCTTTGAATTTACAATTTAGAATAATGCACATATTAATTTTTCCTAGTGAATGAAAACCTATATGTGCCAATTTTAAGCTGGCGGCAGCCTTGAACTTTGTGGGCCTTGGCAGAGTTCATGTCCGGCAAGCGAATCCGTGACGCACGATGATCAAATCGCGTCTCCGCTATCGATTTATTTGTATGCGATTGCGATTTCATTCCATCCCTGAGACGGTCGCGAATTTCTATTTTGGTGGTTGGAATTTATCACTATCGAAGAACATCGCCTTTGTGTAAAATTCAGAGTTAGGGATGGAGAATGTTGGAATAAAGATCGATTTCACGGTCACTGAGCACCAATCGATATGCCATTCCTTTTTGTGTTTCAAGGTCGATCAGTATGGGAGATTAATAATACGATTTCAAATTCTCGATCTCCTGGATGCCTTTGCCTAGCGAAACTTAGTGCGTGAAAAAAGAAAAAAAAACGTGTTTGAAAGAAACAGCGAAATTGTCATGGACAGGAGTGTAGAAGGGTACAAGGATGTAATGAATATAACATGACTTTATTTTATTCATTTACATAATTCATAGCATACAATAAGCACCAACTGTAATAGAGTGAAATTAGGACCCTATAAGGGAACTGTTTTGGTGGGGTTGCATCCGATGAATATGAAAGCACAGACAAATAAAATATCAAATCATCGAGGCAAGTTTTTGCGCAGAAAAGTGTTCCTTAATGCAAAAATATCAAAATCAGTGCACTATAACTACAAAATTGAAATCATAACTACGAAAAATTTTGAAGGTGTTCAAGTAAATTATCAAGTAAATCCTTAGCCACGTGTTTTAAAAACATTTTCAATATACCCTTCCAAAACCAGCTAAACTCTGCATTTCCCGAGAAACATGGATTCACGTCCACAGTGATAGGATAGAATAGGGCTAGAAACTGGGAATCGTGTGAAGTATAATATTTAGGATAATAATGATGAGGGCCTTAGAATAATTGCTAGTTCACGGCGGGATTTCGGAGACGGATTTGTACCGAAGGATCTCGCGAGATGGAGGGGATTCTGTTCATATTAATGGCAATGTGCAACTCTCGAGAGAAGAAATGACTTTTAATTCGAAACTCTTTTCGTTTCCAATTTGTGTCGCATGTTAGATTAACATTAATTGCAATGGTCGCAACTCAAAATGTCCAATGTTATAAAACGGTGGCCCAGCTCGAGAAGGACTCGTGATGGTTTAGCGAATTAGTTATAAATTTATTAGAAGGTGATGCCACTAATAATAATTATAATAATAATTTTATTACTCCACACACAAATTACAAGACGATAGCAAAATTGAGTAATTTTAAGTAGCCACGAATGATAATCACGAATGATAACCTGTTTGAGGCTATCATCCAAAATAATAATACATTATGCTTAACATATCGTGTAGCTCATTTTGTGTTACCTTGATAATCTATACTAACAAAGCTTAAGTGCGTACATGAAAAAAACAACTAAAGTAGTATTTATAATTCATTAACATCAATATTTGATAACAATATTTGTTCTACACTTTCTTTAGTGAGAAGCTGCATTTTGCAAAAACTTTTCAAAGACTTTGAAATAATGCAAGACTGGGGTAACAAATTAAAAACCTTTGGTCCTTCATAAAAAAACATCTTTTAAACAAAGTCAAATTTGGCTGTGGTAAGGGCACACTTATTTTACGGAGGGTAAAGGGAGTAGGCAGGGACTGAAATATTTTAGAGTTACCACCAGCCCCCTCCAACTCCCGGCCGCTAGGTGGCCCCAAAAGCTCCGTGCGAGGGAATCTCCGATAGATGGTGCTAGTGGGTGTTTGCGCGTCCAGCATTACGAAATTGCATTGAACCAAATACAATACTTGATCGCTGGAACAACGAATTTAAAATGCCTTTAACTGAATTGAACACTAAGAAGCAATTTAATAGCCTTTTAATTTCATTGACAGCCAGTTAGAAAGTCCATGTACAAAAAACATTGCCTTTACAAGAAATTGAAAATGAGATGTTGTCGTCTGCTAGCAGTCGTATTTTATTAGCTCTACTTCGTAAAAAAGAAGTTATTTGCGTCCTGATCATCATATATTTATCGCTAACGGCATACTGCCTGACATATAATTATCAAGGTATCGGTCCCCCTAAAAAAAATTGGCGATACAGACAGTCGAGTCGGCGTTTCCTCCTCCAAGCAACTCCAGCGCAATAATGCTGAATGGGGAAATAAGTTTTGGCTGCAGAATAAACTGGTAGCTACGAGGATACGGTTATCTCCGATTCAGAAATTACAAGATCCGCAATGAGAAAAACTGGCCCAAAATTAATTACTGAAAGCTTCACATAACGACTCATATTAAGATTAGATTAAGACTTAATGGTTATTCTGAAATGGAAAATGTACGTTTGGGAACCCTAATTAAGACTTTAGGCACAACAAAAACACCTTGCTAAATTCTTAACCCAAGAAAGTCACAGAAATACACATCACAAGATCAACCGAAACAGCAACCAATGTAAAGGAAAAGGGGACGTCTGGGAACGGTAGTTGAAGGAAGTGATTGTTGTTAAATTTAAAATGCATTTATTCATGAAAGCACAAGCACTATCATTAACACTGTACAGGCGAGCTTAAAGGATAAGGGCAAAGGTTGGAAGTGTGAAAAATGTAAATAAATCTCGAAGTTCATGAAGATTTGAGGGTTTTCCACGGTTGTGGCAGTATCACTTCCACCAAAAGATCTGGAGATGAATGACCGCCTAGAAATAGAAATTTTTCAAAATTAGGCAAAATTTAAAAAAATATATTTAAAAAATGAGTAGCAATCCTAGGTCGTATCAGTTATAAATGTGGAATGACAGTACTTTTACCACGAAAAATCTCCACAGTTAGCTAATAATGGTGTTACAAGAGGTTATGTCACACCAAAAATGTGAGGCTTTGAGGCACGAGAAAAATATCATAATGAAAGGGTGGGGCCAAATTTTCGATTGCAAATATCAAGAGCTAAATTCATCCTTTCAATTCTTAATATAACCACCATTTACTCTATTCTCATGACTTCCTTTTTTATTCTTCCTTTTTTATTACCCCTGCCCCTTCTCAGCAAAAAATATCCTGACCACATTACTGTTGTTGCACTTTGTTTACAACTACAACAATTTCTAAACTGCAATGGCAGCAAATCCACAGAAGTAAAAAAAATATGAAATTATTTATATCTCAACATCCGTAGGCGGATCACCGTTAGTCCGTGTATATTATTGTCCGCTAAACAACATCAATACTTGCATAAAATGAGCATGGATGCAAGTATAACTATCGCTAGGGCGCCATAAATCTTATCCCACCAAATAACAGAAGCTACCATTATAATTTCACTGTCATTAAGTCCTAAAACTAGAGTAGGATGCACATTAACACTTTCACCATGATCATAAAAACATAAATTCACTGCACAACTGTATCTAATAGGAATGAAATAATACAAGTTTTCAATTCGTGGTGGAGCGATATTTTTCCTCCTCTTTCTGTACTGACACAAAATTCTTCACTAAATATCTAAAGCCATCAATTAATTGCAGAGCGAGCTACGAAACCACCGAGGTTATACAATTGTAATTAAGTACAATAACACAATTAGTAAAAACTGATTGAACTATGCCTCCACGGCAACATGGCATGATATTATTTCGGTATTATGTGAAAAACATGAACCAATGATTTCCCGCGAAGATAAAAATAAAAATTTCCGTAAATAAATATCGGATGCTTTGCCATATCCTCTTTAAAAACAAGAGAAAGGACATGCATAGAAGAGTAAACAAAGCCGCCATTGCAGATACCGCAGTATTTCCGCTATCTATTTGCACCGCTAATTTATTCTTAGCGAATAACACATATTTTCAACTAAAAAACGAGGTCACTTAGATCTAAAACCACGAAAAAATTACCAAATTAATGATAACAGAGCCATAAAACTAACATCGGTAACCCACCGCATTTTGAGTACTTACCACTGCTTTGAAAAAACTTTTATTTTCAGCTCAGCATTCCTTCCTGGTTTTCCTGTATCTTGTAGAATTATTAGACACATATCAAAAGCGCGATGCACGAACCATCTTCAAATTTAATAGCTTTTCAGCAATATAACACATCTTCCAAGTGATGAGCTTCGCTGGTTCACCATTGAAATGAATGTAACAGCAACGCGATACTGGGCGCGCGACAGGCTCGCAGCGCCACTCTGTAATGAACTAAAAAAATTGAATAACGTGGGAGGATTTTGGGACCAGCCAACCAGCAGCGTAACAGCCGAGTTGGAGGGGGCTGGTTACCACTTCTAGCATAAAAACATCGTAGGACCTTATAAATATATAGATGCCTCAACGGAAGCAATATTTTCAGATGATATGAGAATAGATTGGGGGGGATTTAACGGATGTTTCTGCAAAGAATTGGGAGGGAGAGTGGATTGACTCGCAGGGCCGATTGAAAGTCATCTCGAACGCATGGATTAAAGTAACTTCCACCCTGGTTGCCTCCTGAGCAGGGGTCTATGGGTTCGAGGCATGGGTAAGGGATGGAATCACGTGTTCGGAGATGCAATGCCCCGTGGCCAAGGAAACCGGTCAGACCGGTTGGAAACATCTGACACTCGACGAGGCGAACGGAATGAGTGGAGAAGACAACCTGGGCGGAAATATTTCCGCAGAGGGGGTCACTCACACACTTTCCTCAAGAGCGCAGCAGCCGGAATAACACACTCCTCTCACTTTCTGCGAGTTTCCCCATAGCCATCTCATTTATGGATCATGTAGCCTCAGAGTTAATTTCAACGAAAGCGCTCTATGCAATTGGGCAGCAGAGTCCTCTAGGTAGTCCCACTAAAACTACAAAATAATGGGAGACTGTTTTGAACCATAGGCGTCGAGACGTGTGCAATTTGTGAATTATCAGTCGTCCAATCCAAAATTAAGAGAAATGGACAATTCATCAGGAAGAAACATTTCTAGAAACTTAATTTTTTTCTTTCTTTTGCCCCCAATTTTTAACGGTTATTAATGTCATGGAAAGAAAGGTCTTAAAGAATTAGGTACAAACGTTTTTGGCCTATGTTTCGTAATATTGTTCTGCCTTCTTCAGGGCTTTGAATGGATATGATTATGCATGAATTTGACGCATAAAGGTATGAAACATTATTAGAACGTTTTTTACAATAATAAAATAAAAAGAAAACTAAGTCAATTTTAAATTAATTAAAAAGAAGAGGTAAGCATTTTTACACATATTTTTTGTAATGAATATGGTTTGTTTATTGATTAATACTAAGCTAATACATGTCATAGTTTCCTATCAATTTTTATTAAATAAATAAATATAAATTTTGCTTCGATTTTTAATGTCTGATATTTTATTTATACTTTTTTGTTGTTGGTAATATGTATCATTTTTTAATATATTGTCTCTTTAAATTTCTGGTAACTCTATAATTGAGTTTCTCTTTATTTCCGACGTTATCATACTTGTCACGCTTCAAACGTTTGTAATTTGTTTATTACAGGCTTCGGAATATTTATATGAACCCCTCGATCTCACTGCGTTCAATAATGCTTTAAAAAACCACAGATCAGTCCATTTTTCCTCTTAAGACTACAGGGCGGCGTTTGTCATCTATCGATGGCGGACATTACCTTTCCCAATTGTTGAAGCGTATGAATGACGGAATAGTTTGGAGAGTGCAATGTAGAGGACTCTAGATGAACTTAGCCCACCACCGCGGTGTGTAAAGACGCTCCCAGGCTTGAAGAAAATCCAGTGTAAGTCGATGGTGAGACAGACGAAGAGCGATGACCGCCGCTACCACTGACTGCTTCCCAACTGGTTCGCGCGGCGTCTGTAATTTGGCCCCACTCCAACACGAATAATGAAAGTGCCACCACGTAATCTCACTCACAATTTCAATTACGTCACTCCACCGCGATCTGGCAACAACGTAAATGGAACAGCCGGTAACCTTTTCTAAATTAATTTCTTTCCGTTGGTAGTGCTTTAGTATGCCATCAATGAGAAGGACAATACCAATTTTTCACATGCAAATTTCGTATTTGATCAACAACCATAGTTATATTTGCGTGAGTGATTCCATTGTTGTAGCCATTTATTGCGTGTGGTCCCTTCAACAATTAGTCACGTTGCTTGTAGGGAAATTCCACACAATTGCTTGCAATGCGGAAAATAATGCATAGAAAAAAACCCTAAAACTTACAACGATAATTTGTAATGACATTAGGACATTTAACACAGCTAATTCATGTATGAATTCCACGTATTTCAAAACTCAGGCATTCTTTTATCTTCAATTGCATGCGAGCCGACTTTGTGGAATTTGCTCATGATTAATTTAATGATTTTGTCTATTTCTCCCATTTTGTCTGCTATTTCCTCTGGAAAATGGCACGGAATGATGGTCGAAGTGTACCAAGTAAATTCTGTTGAATAGATAAAGTGATCAACTTATTAAATTAACAGGTATTCATGCCAAATGTATTGAACATATCCAGTCATTAATTTTTAATTTCCTCACGTCACCATGCGTGAACCTGCCTCTTTACTTAGTCCATTCCTCATCAATAATCCATGTTGGTAGGCGTCAGGGGCGAACTGAGCATCAATTTTGGGCTGGGTGTACCTGGGAATGAGGAATATGGAATACTCCGCGAAAGAAATTCGTTAAAAAAACAATTTTGACACATTTTGGAGCATAAAATTTCCTTAATACTCTTAAAAACCGATGAAATTGAATAATTTGAGACATTAACTATTGCAATAATAAAAATTAAAATTTTTGATGAAATTTGGGAGTGGGTCATGAATGACCCTTGTGACCCCCCTGGATCTCCCGCTGGCAGGCATGCAATTATTAGTGTGTGTGGCACGTAGTATTTTGAAGATATTTTTGTACTTAAATTGCAATATCTTTATGCTGCCAATGCAGGAGAATTTCTTTTTGACATGCCATATATTTTTTCATGGAATTTTATGCTCTTCTGTGTAAAAATTTTCTGTTTTAATGATCCATTTTGTTTCTTGGTCAGCGGTTAACACACTATATTTTATATGAAAATATTTTAATTAAAAATTAACGGAATATCTACTGCTATATTCATCAACGACTTTAAAAATTCTATTTTCATTCCTGATAATTGAGTTTAGCTCAGTATTAGAAGCCATTCCTCATAACTGTTCTAGATCTCAAATTACTATTTCCTATTGATTAATGCATTCATTCTATAACTTTACGGTGTTCAAAGTAAATTAACGCCAAATTAATGCCATAACAATGTTAGAATTTTTCACGTGAGCAGTGAATTTTTCTTGGCAATTTCTATAATATTTCTGTGGTGGAGTCTGTATGTTTTTTTAAACTCATAGTCATCTCTGAAAGTAACAATATTGCATAATTTCAAAACCTTAGTTTTTAAGTACCCGCAATAATTCTTTGGGCCTGAGTACACGCCACATTGACCCTTGCGAATTAAATGAATGAAAGCAGAAATGCACCGTGTAACCACACAAATCTTGCGAATGCATGAGCATAAAATATACGTAACCTGTTCTAATTGTGTACACGCAATCGTACATTTTCCGCTCCGATCTAACAAAACCTTTCATGCATGTAGGACTAGCGCGGGTTGATGTGTCATGAGATCAGACCGTATGAAGGTTTTCTAGAGGACTGTCCCTCTAGCCAACTCTTCTCTCCAACGGTCACTTCGAGTTCGGCTCGAGCCGGATCGCGGCGGATCTCGCCTTCGGGGTCGGCTCGAGCCGGACTATCCGGCCCTGAAACCTTCGCCCTGGTTGTCCACAAGTATTCCGCTATCGCGCCCTAACTCGGGATTGGTGAATACTACGAGGAAAATAAGCCTTTCGATTCCGTCCAGAAAAATCTGGAAATACGAGGTAGGTAACCCAAATGCGGGTCATTTGGAAAAAAAATTGCAATGAATTGAAAGTGGAAAAATATGAAGCGCGAGATTCCGTTGCGAATAATAGGTGAGTGGCGGCACTAACAAGAAGTGTCGGAGCCAAAAATTGTTGAATTAATGGGAAAATTAGCGTCTAGTTTGGTCTTCTATGAATTAGAGTGAAAAATTGTCAAGATCGCAGTTTCGTAGACATATTGGTCCATCTTAGGCTAATTAAGAACGTGGATCGTTGAAGAAGAAATATGGGTATGAAAAATGACAGGGATATTATTATGGAATGTGGACCTTTGCTCCGGAAAAAGTATCAAGGTGTCTGAGGGACCATTCAAATCAACTTTAAAACAGTTTTTACGGTGTTTTGGTATTCCTTCTTAGAATAATGATGGATGGCAAGCAGTACGCGTTCCATTTTTATAAACTACTTGGAGGCATTCCAATTATAATCATGCCTTCATGTATCAATTTAATTTAATAATTCGTTCAAACCTCTGAACAATATTTAAAAAATATATCGATACGTATCGATCGACCGTTTACGTACATACGGTTTCCATATCATTCTTAGGCCTATACTTACTCCGATACGCTTATAAATACTGACGTATTTCTGTTCAGGTTTTGTGCAAGTTCGAGAGGATATACAGACTCGATAATTGATTAATGAGAGTTACTGTTCACTGCAGACAGTATTAGTAATATAAATCTACTTTTTTGGTTCTGTTGCATGGGCCTAATGCTCTAATGAGACATACAGTTGTTATTAGTTCCGCCATAATAATAGATGTTGCTCATGATAAAAATTATCTTCCATGTATAAAATCATCATAGTCAACAATCCTAGGATTGGTTTGACGCAGATCCCCATTTCTCTCTTTCTTATCCACTTGCTAGTATGGCGTACATAGCGATGCATTCATTCTCTTTCACATCCTTTACAACTCGTCTCCGAACTCATTCAGGGCCATCCCTTGCTCTTCTTCCCTTTCACCATTGTCTTCATCTGACCATCGTGACTCATTCTGTGCTCAATCATAACGAAATGCCCTGAGCACATTTTTTCCTCGTAAAATTGAAAGGTTTGTCAGATTTCAGTTTTTAATGTTCATGTTTACAAAATGTATGCCGAACCCTTATCAAATATGTAATATTTTTGCCTCTTTTTTCGATCACAATTTCCATGCCTCTCCGCACTTTTCCATGAACTCAACTTTGATCACCGTCAAGTAAGCTTCCAAGGAAGATTAAGACTGGATTGATTATCTCGTTGAAGTCCCTCCGCACAATTTGGACCTTTCACAATCTTTTGATATTTTTCCCTCTAAATGATCATTCACGCACCACGCGCGATTTTCTCTTGCTGGAAGTTCCTAAATTTCAGCTCTCAATAAAACAACCTTTCCCACATCCCCCGTTTTCACTGCATTCCGTCGATAAACATTACACCTCTTTATTTTCCTGCCGAGATTTTTGTTTTTACCAATGTACAATTTATGTCACCTAATGTAAGGATCATTTTTGCCGTATTTTTGACGTTTAAAATAAAATTATACAAATCTAATGTAGAAATTCCGGCTGAATTTGGTAGAACGAACAAATATTCAAGGTATAACCAAAGCTGTAACAAAGAACTGTTATGCCAAGTTTGTTTTTGTTTTTAATACCGTGAACTAGTTTCAACAGCTATGGCGTCATTACAGGGGTGCCTACTTATAAAAAAAATATTGGGTGGGGGCATACTGGTGTCTTGCCCCGGGGAGTTTTATAAATATGTAGTGAGTTTTAAAGTTATTTTAAGCATTTTAGGAGTCAAATGATCAACATTAGAACCCTGAAAAGTCGACTCTCGATAACTCAACACCCCGGGGAAAATCGACAAGCCTGACACTTCTTTTCCTTATCCACGTAACGAATTTTTGAGGGGGCTCGGGTCCCATGGAGCCGGCGCCATTGCGTCATTATCGAGACAGACAGACTAGTCTCGAAAATGACATAATAGCCGTTGAACTAGTCGAATGTATTAAAAACAAAGTTTGTGGAATAGTTCTTTGTGTTTCCGTTGCTCTACCATAAACATATGAATAAATAAAACTGTTGTAGACTTGGGTATTGGAAGGAAGCATTTTGGAGTTCCCGAATGAGCTTTTTTCGATTAGCCTCATCGCCAAAATCCTTCTGGCTCCAAGGCTCCGCCAATCACGTACCGTTCCTCTCTCAAAGGCCAACGAATGTATTATCCAATGTCATTCCCTCTCCCTCCCTCTCTCTCTCCCTCTCTCTCTCTCTCTCTCTCTCACTCTGACGCAACAATGAAACTGCAGCTTTTGTTGGGAATGGTGGGTCGTGTTTCGGGTGAGCCAAATTCAACGCCACCATTGGCCAGCATTGCATCCAGCACGCCCGCTCCGTATTCTTCAAGTAAACGGTCTAGATTACATCCACATACAGTGGCGCCGACTCCATGGGGCCTGAGGGGGCCCGAGCCCCCTCAAAGATTCGTTTGGGGGGGCGGAGCCCTCTCAATAATTAAGTTATATTATGCTTTGAAAGAAAATAATTAAGTTGTATTATGCTTTGATAAATCACAAAAATATATTGGTAATTTTTTTCCCATGTTTGACGATAGTTACCTTTTAAAATAAATTCAACAATGTGTTAAAACAAATAATTATAAGGTGAATCATGATAGCTTTTCGGTGCTGCAACACACTTTGAATTTAACTTCCCGGGGAAAGACCTCCGATATGGGCCCCCCCAATATTTTTTATAAGTCGGCGCCCCTGTCCACATACTTAGTGCCGACTACATAACTACCGCAGGGCAAGAACTAAATGTTCGCTAACGTACCCTTTACATGCATAGTATTGAAATCCTAAGACAGCTGTACTGCAAACTTCCATTTCTCTCTATATGTCCTAAGCTGGTTATTTTAACTCAATAGGCTTTTCTTGCGCGTATTCTTCTTGATCTGAGTTAACTTTTCCTCTCGGGGACTTTTCTGTCTATTTTCCCTTACAATGCGTTTCCCACGTGACTCATGTTTCCATCACGAGACCAATCCACCGTGTTCATCTTTGGCGTACACTGATCACCCTGCAATTTAATGCTAAGTTTTTTCATACAATTTTTTGCGTGGCCCGACCGCGCGAACTAAAATTTTCTGTCGTTACGCAATTGTTTCCCGTTCCTCCCTCTCGCTATAATGGATCCCAGGACGCTTTTTCATCTATTGAATCATTCTATCCCTGCCTTCTGTTTCTCTCGCGACCTTGAATGGTGCCGAAGTTGGTCAAACGGCGCTCGCAGTCCTTGGCTTTCGTTGTTTGACGAGGGCGCTGCTGTGTGGTGCGCGTGCGCAGCTGGAGCAAATATGTGTACATAGTAACGCGATAGCGCCACGCGGTCGCGGACGAGGACTCGATAACTCCTCCTTTTAAAACACGTCGATTAATCGCTACTGCGTGCCACTATCCTCATATCCTTCAAATAACGTATCCTCGAAAGAATATTTAGGCAGTATTATTCGATTGAGATAACATTCCTGTTCCAATGCCAAATAATGAAGCTTTCATGAGATATTATGAATGTTTTGCCCCAGTGATTTATAACCTCTTGCAACTCACGAATCTGCATCGTTATTCCGTCATTTCTTCGAGATATTAAAATGTGGTCATTTATCAATATCTGTTAATGAAGAATACCTACATGCATTCTGTTGTGTCTTAAAGTGTACCTATTACATAGTCTTACTTTATTTCTGATGTATTGTCTCTAGGCGTTCTGGTTCCGTACTGCGTAGGTTAATAGATTTTACTCTACAAAACTTTTGATTGATGGCTCCTTTTCTATTAAACAACGTATTAATTCACTGAGCACACCATTTAGGAGAAGTTTTATAACTCGCACAATAGCATAATATTGATGTAACTGCCAGCTGTCACCAGAAAGTTATATTTTGTAAGTCGGCAACCCCACCGCAGGTATTTTTTTTATTCCTCACTGGTGCCTGAATTTCGTTTTTTATTTACTGTTTTATGACAGCGTAAGTTTTTGAAGATGGAGTGAAACAATTCTACGCGGTAATAATAGAGAGGTTTTAAAAAATTTTGTTTTTGTTTCATCTAATGAAGAGTATATATTTTCTTTTAAATTTGAATGAAAAACGAATGCATATATTTTACTGTCCAGAATTTTTACTGATGAGTACACTTTGTGCTAGAGTAGTATTGAAAGTTTAATCTAGAGGACTCTGCTTTGGGTGGGAATCCTCTATCGAGCATCGCAATCTCGTGTTTCATTTGTCGGACGTGTACGAGAGAGTGAGCGATCCAATCGATACTAGGCCATCTCGATCGTTCCGTCGACCGCTTTCGATAACGATTGCACGCAAATCGATCGTATCCTATTTCTTCTGAGAATACGCTCCGGAAGAGGCACTTGCGTGATGCTTTGCTGCACGCACAACCACGTTCGGATTTCGTTTCGTTTTTGTTTCATCAACACGAGTGTTGATGAGTGGGAGGAATCACTTCCGCGCATTTTGCCATTCTCCATCTTATTGTGAGAGTGAGTCTCTCTCATTCGACTCGTTTCGCTCCAAATAAAAGATCTGATTTAATTGTCCCTGCTTTCTTCACTTGTTTCCGCTGGGAGTGAGAGAAAGTACTTTATATCAATTGGAGATTAGATGACTTCCGGGCTGAAATCGACGTCTCTGAATGAGAAATATTTGAGGTTTTGAGGTCAAAAGAGGAAAGATTTCCTTATTGCTAATATTCCTTTTGAAGCATCGGGGGCCAAACAGAGCGTTGCATAGATACATAGACGAATTAGGCTGGGAGTCGCTAGAGAGTCGAGGAGTCTGCGAGCTAGACTTATTGCTAGACTGCTTGAGCTATTTAGATCAGGCATATTTCAGAAATACACAGACAATTTCATCTTACAATTCACGTGTATTGGCATGAGAAAACATTCTCCTGGGCCGGGGATCGAACCACAGACCTTTGGCTTTCCGGCCGACTGCGCAGACCTCTCGGCTATCTGGGTTCCTGAATTCGTCAGGAATGAGTAAAACTTAGCTAGTCCCACAATAATTTATTCTCTTGCGACCGGCTTCAACACAGCGTACCATCTTCTGGCTAAGTTTACAAAATTCACAGACTCCTATTTAACGTCTGTGTTTAACGTTTTTTATTTTGACTTTTTTTTTAATTTCACGTTTTTTAAATTTAACGCCCTGACATGAAGGAATTCCATGAAGTAACGCCTCAAACCATTGCATTCCTGAATTCGAATGGCAATTGCACCGATGCTCATGGTACTAGATGTTTCCATGCAAAAAAGTTTCAAAGCCATTATTACCCAGTTTGATCGTGAGTTTAAGTGCCCCGAGGTCAATGCGTAAAGGTGCCCCTTCGCCATGTTTGGATTTATTTTTAACGTGCAACAAAAAGTAATAACATTTCTGCTCATACGAAGACCGTTATCAAAAAAGAATAAAATTGTGCTACTTTTTATACTACTTATATATGTTTATCCTTAATGAAGTATTATTTGTTCACAATAAGTTTCAATTATTTCGAGACAAAATTTACAGAAAACAGGTTATCCTTTCCTCATGCTATGCCGATGCTCGACTTACACTCGAAAACTTGTGAGAATTTCCTCTTGAGGCGCAGCATCGACAATATGTCTTGACTGGTGGCGCGCCAGTTATAACTCGTTTCGGAAAAAGCGCACCAAGTAAACGTGCCCCGGTCTACCCTACTGCTTCACGATTTCATCTGAAGAGGTCAAGAAAATATCTTTAGTCACCATATTTATTCTGCATCGTACAGTACCACCAAGTGAAGCGTGATTCCATTTTATCTGTCCCCATTTGTTTTTAGGTGATGTATGGCTCGCGTTCGACTCATGTTCTTTCGTAATTCTCTTTAATAATTCCTTACTGTCTTCCTGCGTAATTTACGATCTCTGAAAGTGGGTAAGTCTTACTCTCTTGATAACATTCGTGTGTGGAAGGCATCGATCGCTTTCGTTCCCTTATCTCTTCTGTTCCATGAATTCTTAATCCCCTGCATTTTAACGGCTGAAGCTTCCGCCTAAGATTAATCCAGCATTGATAGGCACGTTTACTGCCATAGTAAGTCGCATTTTAGGCCAAAAGAGATGAATTTGATAATTCGTAAGGAAATATTCGAAATAAGCCACGCGTTGCTGAAAATGTTCGAGGAATTTCAATTGGTCGAGTACATGTCATAATTCTTAATGAAATGATACATGAAAATTACGCGTATATTAAAGCTGATAGTAAAAGTACGAGAATTTAAGTGGACAAAACTGATCTACTATATTGGAGAATTCCTTAAGGAAATATTTGAAGAAATTAAGAGTAAGTTGAATCAACACGTACGAGAAATTAGATGTACACAATAAGGAGAACACATTTGATAATTTAGTAAATACTTTTGAAAAATTAACAAATATACTGAAGCAAAATCTAAGAGAATTTAGAGTTGCAATATTGGTCAGCTCGCTGCCAACGTAAACCACATTTTAGACCAAAAGATATTATTCTCCAGGAAATACTGGATTAGATAAATGCAAACGTTAAATCAATGAGTATAAGAAATCAGATGCACTATCTTACTTTATTAAATATGATGATTCTCAGTTACATATGTGATAAAATCAAGGGTTATATTTTAGCCGTATATTAGAGGTTTAGTTTGGTCACCATCTATCTGAAAAAAATTATTAACTTGCTTTGTATCGTATACTTCTTCAATCAATCACTCTTCACGCTTGAAATGTCTTTTACGATTCCAATTAATATTCTATATTATTTTTTTAACGATGTATAAGTATATATAACGAATTTTTTTTATACTTACATTATTTTTCTATTCATGCATTCAACCATTTCTTTGTAGATTCCGTTGATATGCGCATATTCACTCGCCTGAAGCTGCACCCTAATAGATTATTGCTGATATCCTACGGGGATTCTTGATGAAGCAAAAATATAAGTTTTATGTGGTAGTGGAGAACTCATTCTTTTCGTAATTCTTTCGTTATATGACAGTATAAAACTGGGGATTGGTAGACCTTGGTATTATATTTCCGGATTATTGCATAAAAATCCGAGTTGGAGAAGGTGGGTGAGGAAAGTCGGGTTAGCGTGTACTGGTGGTGTGGTGTGTTGGGGTTTGAGGCCGGGAGTACCTCCTCTCATCGGAGCAGCCGTTGTTCGAAGGTGAGCACGTGGAAATCACGTGCTCCGGCAAGGTCCTTTCCCTGCCCATCCTCCCTCCATGCAAACACACGTTTCGCGTCTTCCGCGGCGGGATTGAGTGCCTGCCGGCGCGACCTCCACGCCGATGGCGCGTTGTTGTTGACGTTGTTGTCATGCCGACCGACGTCTCGCCCACGCATCCCCTGGAAAACGATTTGATGCCCGAATGACGATTGCGCGGCGCATTTGTATGCGATCCGCGCGATCCATTGTTACGACCGCGATAGTCTTTTGCTCGGAGGAGAGCCGTTTCCGTTGGATGAGGGCTGGGAAAGACTAATGCGGAGGGAATTGGTCAGGTGCGAGTATATATTCTTTATAATACTTTGAGATCTGTGAACAGACGAAACGTTAACATTCATACCCAAACTATTCCAAATTATAAAAAAAATGGAGTATGAGAAACAGGTAAGAATTCAGTTACTGTTAAATTTCATCTATTCTTTCCAATAAAACAAAGAGCCCACGGTATTTATCTGCTTTAAATTTGTCAACTTCATATATTTATGGACCAAATGTCGTGAAGTGAACGTTAAAATATCTTGCCTGTGGATGATGGCAGTAGCGGAGAAAAAAGGCTGGAAGATGTCGAAATCTGGAGTTATAAAAGAATGATGAAGATGAAATCGATAGATCATGTATGTGATGCGGAAGCTCTTAGAAGAGTTCAAGGAAAGTGAGATCTTTTGAAAAACTTGTATTAAAAGATTAGCTGCTTTCTAAGTGGAGAGCTTCGTCGAATCAATCTTTGTATTGCTGACTTACGATACGATTGAAATGAGAAATAAATTGATATTTATTCCATCCGATAAGTCACACATTTTAAAGCGCAGTCATGATGAAGGTGGTGCTTTGTTTATTCCTACAATGCTAAACAACCAGTGCGGAGTTCATTTCATAGCAACCAATACGCCACAAAGGATTGCTGAATGATGATTATGACTTTTCGCGCTGTCTTATTCATCCGTGATATCTGATGACGGAGTAACAGCATTTATTTTCAGTTATGGTGGGATTGGTGAAGTCCTGACCTTCCCTTCTTTTCTTTATTAATAAGTATATTAATTGATAAGGTCCTCTTTTCAAGGCGATCGCATTTAATGAAAAAAAAGGTCACGGTGGATATGACCATAACTTTTAATCCCAGGACGGGTTATTTTTCTTTCGCCAATGTTCGCTCCAAGGCCATTGTTGCATTTTTGATTTTTTTTTATCGTTCGCCTTCTCCGTATCTTTTTGACATTGTCGCGGATTTTTCCCGATATAATTTATTGGTTCAGCTCGATATTTCAATCCTTCGATTTTAATGACCGCGATTGCGCCATCCGTTTTACAGCTCGCAGATTTTGAAAAGAGAATGAATTAATGTTCATGAAAGAAGGCTTCGTTGGAGTCGGGATTATTTTTTTATTTATTTTTCATATCAGACGTCAGCTGTCATTGTGTATTTGCGATCCCTCATTTTTCCTCCATTAATGCAATGGCGACGTAACAATGAAGATTGATTATGAAAGATTTTTTTCTTATACCATTGTTGATGCATATCTCGTTTGATTGAATTTTATGTTTTGCGTATTCGTAGAACTTCATTTGACCCTATCGTGGACCGTATTCCATCCATTAACTATGCATATTTTTATTTAGCTCTCTTCGAGTAAAAAAAAGATCGTTTCGGTTTATGTTTGTGCCAAGTTTTTGTTTGTATTTTTTATTTGACAGCGCTTTGATCTAACTCTCTTATGTATATTCAGTGTTAATATTATATATTTTTCTACTCAAAATATCCTAAAATTGTCCAGATTGTAACATGTATTTTAAACGTTGGTTACGTTGAGGTATCGCATTTCTTCGAACAATAATTTTTTTATAGTTTATCCCAACTATATCCGCACCCATTATTCCAATATTTTATACAAACTAAGGCAAGCCACTATAGTATGTCCATGCGGTATACATTACAGTGATACCGTTTAACCGCTCTCTGAGATTTCGCTAGTTGCTAAAATTCGATGCCTCAATATAGTAATATCAAATGCGCACAGAGCCGGAGGACCTCTTTGGTAAAATTACTGATCGGTTAGTGTTTGCATATGTCTATCGCTTGAACCATGGCCGTGAGTTTTATATTTGATGTTATCCATAATTTTTGACGATTTTCCTCTGATATGTATTTTTTCGGATTTCGCGAGTACGGCTATTTTTGTCAAGCTCATTGTGAATAAATTAATTCGAGAGCTCAGCGAAAGATTTTGCGCAGAAATTTCTTGATTTTCAAGTCATACTAATAATATCGTTTTATGGGCATGTTATAAGTATTTGCCTATTGGTTGTGCTTATGCCATCATTTCATGGACTTGCCTCTTAAATTCCCGTTAAGACCTACTCCCTTACATTCTATCTATAAATCTTATTCTCATTGATTCCTCTCATTCGCCTAGCTAACATTATATCCTACAACATTGTTTTCAACATCCCCTCCCCGCTCAGTACTAGCTCCATCCATATCTTCAGTCTCCTCCGTATCTCATCTAGGGTCTGCTTCTCCTCACCCACCATGTGCAGCACTTCGTTAACCCTTAATTTTGTTGTCTTCGTGTATTTACGTTACTAGGGTTCGCCCGTGATTGTCCCTAGCGTCCTGTTCTGGACGACAATGACTCTGTGTCGTGATTGTTGTCGTGCCTTTCGGCTGGGTGCAATGACCATTGTTGAGCTTGTGGCAATTGAAGGGGGCGCGTGTGTGTTGGTGAATGCGCCTTTTGCGTACACATCTGGATATAGCTTTCTGCTATCCCTTTTCGTCATTCTCACCCCGATTCTTCTCCAAGGGTTCTCTCACTCCCACCCCCCCCCCACTTCTCGCTATTTATACTTCTCTCCCCCTCCCCATTTCGTGACGTCTCCTCAAGTGCGAGTCGCTATTCTCATCCATTTTCAATCACCCCTGGAAACGACGCATCATGGTTTTTGCGTCAAGAGCTCAACACAACCGTCAATATGCGAAGCAATCACTCATCATCTGTGTGGGGGTCATCTATCCAGGTGTGACTCGAGCGACAACCCTACGGACTTGACACCGCTGATATTAGCAAAAGTTATGAGATGATAGCGGCAATTATGGTATGAAATTCTATGAAAAAGAAAAGCGATGATTCTGCTTTTCATTAAAGTATTCTACCGATTAAGATACGTTTCCATAGAGTACTTATGTAGTATTCCAGCAGCCTCCCCTTCCATCAACCACTTCCCTCTTCAATTCACAATAAGGCTTACTCCCTTTCATTCTATCCAAAAAATCCTATTCTTCTCCTTCCTCTCCCTTGTTTACCTAACAGTCTACCTTAATCTTACACTGTTTTCAGCATCACCTCCCCGTTAAGCACTCCTCCTACCCGCAGCTGCCCCCCTTAGAAGAAAAAATCGCAAAAGTCTTTAAGGAAAATCAATACTGAATTGAAACTTAAGTGTTCAACAAATTTTCTTTAAACCCACGAAATATGATATGCATCAGTATAAGATACGTAACTAAAATAAAACTATTTTTTCGAGGAAATAATCTCATTAACTAATAAGACGCTGTTATAATTTTCTTAAAATGTTGGTTCCATGCTAAAATGTCACAACTTGGTTTGCCTCCCCCACCCCTAGTTATGTTCCTGGGTACGCCCTTGACCGTCTGTATTCGTATTATCTCAACTAAAAGCTGCCTCTCTCCACCCACCATGTCCAGCACTTCATCTTTTTCATATGTTTCCGTAACGGTGTAATGACCCAAGATTTTTTACTCAAATTTCAAAATACTGACTTGGTTGATAAACCAAGCACACTTTGTTCACAAACACGTTATTACACTAAGTTCTAGGATCTGTGATGTAAATGCAGCCGTGGAGGAGAATCTGTGAAACATCCCTGAATGGACTTATAATAATCTCAGTGTTCGTAAGACACGTTTTGGCCCAGTAAGCCTAATGCTCAAAACAGTGATTTCACGTAATGGAGTGAGTTGAACCGAACAATTGAAAACGACTGCCGCGTAATTTTCGCAGAAAATCATTTTTCTTTGAGTTCTTTTTAAATAAATAAAATAATAAGTAAAGAAAGTAAATAAGAAAAAAATTGACATGTATGTCACATAATTTCCGAGTGATGTAGATTTCTCTAAAAACTAATGCTAATTCGCCACTTAAAATCATGCGCAGTCCTAATCTGCATCTACATATTATTCTGCAAGCCACCCACAGAGAAGTTTGGCAGAGGGTGATTCATCACCAACATGTAATGACGGTGGTGACTTTTTTATTTGCATAATTTTAAACAGCCAGCGCGGAGTTTAGTTCATAGCAATCATTCAGCTATACTCAATGGAGGCATACTGACTGACTGACTGACGATGATGACGTTTCGCGCTGTTTAATTTAGCCGTGATATCTTATGACGCACTTATTTTGAGTTGAGACGAGATTGTTAGAATCTTGACCTTCCCTTGCTTTTCTTTATTAATAAGTATCTCAAGTGGTACGGTCCTCATTTCAAGGCGATCGAATCTTAATAAAAAAAGGTCACGGTGCGTATGACCATAACCTTTAATCCCCCGACGCGTTTTAATGTTTCGCGAATATTCGCTCCAAGGCCATTTCTAAAGTTTTATTTTCCTCGTTCAATTTGGCCGTTCAATATTCCATTTATAAATTCATTATTTGAAACTAGTTTTTCGTCCCTCATTAATTCCTACGGATAATAGAAAGATGTCTTCCATCTTGCGTGTTCCAAATTTCAACATCCTGAAGGCATCAATTTTAGATGTAGCGATATGCAGCGAAAGATTAGCGTGGTGGTAACTATCGCACCGTTCATTCTGCCGCTGCGCTGTATCGCAAGGTTTTACTTTAGATCCACAATGTAGAAGCTTCATAGAACGACGTGGTATCAGTCACTTGGCGGAAGTTCGTGGTAATATCTACTTTTTCTCTATGTTTATATAAACAAAAATGGGCTGAAAACAGGCTCCGCCATTTTGTTATACATCTATGGTTATTGATGAAATAAAATCTTTAAAAACCATTCAAATTGAAGAAAAAGAAGTTTCAATTAAGATGGTATAAAATTTTGTCGATAAAACTATTCATGAAACCACTGCACGAGGATAAAGTCGGCAATTTTCAGAAAAAAATCGAGCGTGGTCGTTTTTCGCTAAATTTCTTCAACTTTGACCTCACATATATTGTTAACGTGAAAATACGGGAAAGAAATAATCTGGAAAGTTATGCACAAAGTATTTGAGAGTATGTATGCGAAGTTTCAACTTCCTAGCTCAAAAAATCATCGTTTTTGAGGTTTTGGCCAGCTTTTTTCGATTCTAGCCCACTGTGCGCTCTTTTTACGAGCTTCGGAGGTGGGCGTTTATGCTCCGGCTATTGACAGCTGAGCACATTCGTATTATTGGTCTCCTAGATGAGCGGATTTGAACGTAGCCACCGAAATTCAGAACTTCGTGTTTTCCCTGTAAATTCAGTGTTTGAAACTATGTGCGATCTGTAGATGCAACGTTGTGTTTAGGTTATGCAGCGTGAGATAAGCGTGTTGGTGTAAGTATTGCACCGTTGGTTCTTCTGCTGCGTGCGTGGGATGCCTCTTCGACCATTCTTCAGTGAGAGCCATCTGTTGCAGGTGTTGCGTTGCCGTGGCAGTTGGCTCATTCGGATACCCTCCCACCCTTACCAACCGTCGCATCACATATTACATGGACGCCCGCCCCTGAGCTGCCTTCTGCTGGTTAGCTGGAGTTGATCGCTCTCCTACGGATGCCGAGCTCGAAGGGAATTTGCATAGGGCATAGATTCCCATAGAAAAGCGCCAAGGCTTAACGTCCCATCCGACGGACGAAGTGCTGTACTTATAGTTATCTCTACAAAGCACTCAAGTTTGGTTCTTTGTAAAATCTCCGTCACTGCCGGGATATGAACTGGGGCCCACCGTGTGGAGGCAAACACCGCACCAACTCGAACATCAGTCGGTCCCCAATACATGATTCATTTATCGCGCCGTCTCTTCGCTCACACTTTTACCAACTTTCATAAATTTCCGCGGGGCGTCGATGACAGATAAGCGATCCGTTCCCTCTCAATGTTTGCAATGGAGTTTTTTCACTCGCAAGAAATGTAATCGTAAAGTTATGAAGTTACGAGATCATACGATCGCAAGAGTTATTTTCGCTTCAGAGCCGTGATTATAGTGTATTTCGCTGTGAAATTTGAATCGCCGTGAGGAAAAGCAATGAAAAGTCGTTCATTTAATAGATTATTTCATCGCGAATTTTAATTTCAAAGTTGTCAAACTTAATCATAGTTTTATATGAATTTCGGATGTCTCCGCCGTCAGCGTCGCGTGTGGTGGTATTTGTAAGTTGCGAAACCAACTCACCATTCTTTCATCATGCCCATATGGATATTATGGCACACACGCTTTGTGTAATTTTTACAAAATTTTACTTTAATTTTTTTACAACATTTCATTTAATCTCGCGGTGGGTGGCAACACGCTAATTATTCTCGTGTACTGTAATATTAACGGGTCCGGGGGAATCCCATGGACCACGGCACGAAAGAACAGCTTTTGGAGATGTGAGCGGCTAGACTTTCACTTTTCGAGAAGAAGGGCGCTCCAGGTCAATATTCACTTCCATTCTTACATAGGGCATCCACTTGTCTGCATCCACGCCTCGCTGTCACGGCCTTTAGGCGTCCATTTCTAGAAACTATTTGACACAGTACCCGACAGAAAAAAATTAAAAGCCTTGCTGGTCAAATTAAAATTGGTATATTGGCTTCGCGACTTTCTGACAAGTTGTGAGTTGTCGTTAGCAACAAGTCTTACTCGACTGAATCATCACTGATATCCGCAGTACCGCAAGGAAGCGTACTTGCCCCCCCTTTTTTCATTATGCTCATTAACTAGCTAAAGGCACTAGTTGAATTTCAACAGTCAGTGAAGACGAATTAACAATTGGCTTTACAATTGTAATTTTAAGCAGTTGTTTACTACTTGCGGTTGCTATTTTTCTGTGGTCTATGCTTTGAACGCATATTCACGCCTTGTTGCTTCGGTTGGTGGCTGTGATTAAATTGCGAGAAAATGGATTAATTTGGATCTAAAAAATGAGAAGATTGGAAGAAGATGAAGCGACATGCAAATTTGAACATCAGAATAATATACAGAATTCCTTTTTTTCCCGCAATTTCCTCTCGAATGGAAGTTACTGTATAAAGCGAAATAAATGAGGCCTTGGCACGGGATTCAATCCTTTTCTTTTGGGATTAAAAAAGTTAACATCAATGGGGTAAAAAAATAGCCCAAACAATGGCAACATTATTACTTGGTGCGCCTTTGCATGGCCCAAAGATTGTATCCAGAAAACGTCGTGGCTGTATCTTGAGTAATTTGGGATGTGCGTTAATTAGTGATTCAGTCAGTCAGGTCACCTTCCTTCATAAAATAGATAACCGTCTCCTCTTCACCGGTCCCGTCTTCATGCGGCGCCATCACACCTGAAAATAGTTCAAGTTGCGGAAAATATAATTATTCGCCAAATCATCAACGCCCCGTGGTTCATGAGCAATAGAAACATCAGAAAAGATTTCAAACTCTGCCCAATTTTAACTCAACTGAAATCTCAATTACAAAAATTCGAAACTTGTTTCGCTGCCACAAAAAAACCCTCTGCTACAAAATCTCTGGGACTACAAAATACCAGAAAAACCCAAATACCAATATCCTAAATGTGCCCTAAACCCAACCCACACCCCTGACCCCAAAATTACTCTCCTCAATTTATGCCATGACTCGTATACGTTGAAAAAGTAATTATTTTTGGTGCCAGAAACCACCAAAAATGAGAAACACCAAAAAGGAGACAGCCAATTCTGGCTGGGAACTGCGGCTCAAATTCAAGAGAGATACGTGCGAGTGCTCTTCCGAATTAGCTCTACAAAATACGCTTAATTGATCACAACGCTTTAAAATCTAATCGCAAAATTAGTGATGCCCCCATTTTAAAAATTCACTCACCGGACAATGACGGTGAGCTACGGATTGTAATAAGGTAAAATATGGGTCTCTTTAGTCTGCAAACTCTGTCACAATCGACGCTAGAAAGAAGTGTGTGAAGGGAGAATGAGTTAGCTTTGACTTTACCAATGTCCTTTGACACACTTTCCCAGCTCTAATGAGTGATAACAGGTTTGTTTTTGGTACTTTGCCTTTTCCATTTTGTTCTACACCTGTCGACTCGCCTAAGCTATGAAACGCCAGGAAAAGCCATTGGAAAGGCGCTAATGAATGCTCTTGGCCCGAATGGACCCTGTTCATTGGCCACAATTTGAACATCACGAGCTATGGTGACTGGAAGTTCCACCTTATTCTTTTTAATACGGTAATCCATTGGCGATTGAGTTTCGGATCGCGAATCATATACCCTCAGTAGTCTCACCCGCGTTTATTAGCGCAATGAAGTGGAATCGATTATCGTTCGGTGGGCGTTCGACCTTCTGGAATCCGCTCGACCTGTCGACCCTTGGGTATGGATTCATGGACTGCAGTGTGGAAAGCACGTCATTACTGTCTGTACGTATGCATTCAAAGATATTCTACGTTTCCAATATTAAAAGAAACTTGTCCGTCACGTAGATTGCTTTAAAAATATGGTTACTTTATAAGTAATAAAAATAGACTTTAATAAAATTAAAAATAGGTAATGTATGCATTCATATACATACATATCGGACAATCGACATTCGGTGATCGACTGGTTATACAATTATATCGTATTTCAGCGGAGACAATTAAGGAATACTCATCGACCGCGTCCATCTTAGTGGTCGACAGTTTCGACTGCATTTGAGCAGGCTTCTTCGGGAGAGTTAGATCAGCGCCGGCAATGCAGCAACTGAACTCAAGCTGCAATGCCGCCGAAACTATCTGGGAAAAGAAGATCCAGTCAATCCAGAAAACCCTTCCGCTGAATACTTACCGCACCACGAGTAAAGGATTACATATCTCTCATTCGTGAGGAATAATCTCGAAGTGCGGGCTTTTGGTCACGTAGTACGCTATCGCCCGTCCCTTTTCTGTCTTGAAACTCACTTGTTTTGACCCCTGCCGTGACCTTCTCCTCCTTGGACGGTCAGACCTTCATCTCGGCTCGGTTGCGAAATGGCTTTATTTTTTCGTCATCCAGCGTGGTCCTCGAAAGGAGGGAAAACACAATTGCGAGAGGAAAAAAAAACAGTTGACTGCGACGAGGCGACGTGATTAGTAATATCCGCATGCACCATTGACCCAGATTTTGCGTTTTGACGGATAATAATACCCCATGATTGATTGTCATCCTCGGTGACGCGTTTCACTTGCTTTGTTGCCTCTTCGTATCTTTTTCCCGCGTTTTGTAGCTCCTTACTCGTCCTCATGGGGCGACAGTATGTTTTTGCAATTTTAGCTTGTAATATTAATCAGATAAGCGTGTAAACTACAGGCCTTAAGCTATCAAAGATAGTTCTATTCATCGTTGGTTCAATAAAAGCGTAGTTGTCCTACGTCTCTGTCCTCCAGTGTAGAGATCCATAAAGTTTGTGAAATTTTCCGGGAATCAGTCGTCTAAATTGTTAAAGCTTACAATGTAGATGTTATAGCCGTAATTATTATTTTTTTCGTTATTTACATTCTTATTTCTTTTGTTCATACGAGCAATATTTTCACTATCGCGAAATGAACCGTCTAAAGAAAATGTTTTTTCGTACATTGTAAATTGGTAACAATTTTTTGTCTTCTGATTTTTTTAAAAGTTGCAATGTTTTTTCGACATTATTTTTTGCTACCAAAGTCTATGTATTTTTCTTTATATGCTCTCTCCTGTCTTTTAAGGTATAGACATGATTTTGAATTCATGACTTTGTGTGAGTTGAGTCCAGGGATGGGGTAAGAAGGATAGCACGTGCTAATTCACGCAATGAAACTATTTTATACTACAGTAGGTATACTTTACTATTTTCCTCTATGCTACAACATACTATACCATACTCTTCCTTACTATACTATACAGCGCTAATACTTTTCTACACAATACCACACTTAACTATTATATAATAGGCTATAAGATAACCGGACTACTTTTTAAAATCTGTGGTGTATGTTGGTCGAACGAGTCGTGTTTGAATATTATTAATTTTAAAATAATTTCGCGATCCCTACACGCGTGTCGTCAATATGCCAGTCTCCAGAATACCTTTCCCCGTCACTTCCTCAACTTGTAAAATAGATTAGTCGCTCCGATTTCAGCCTAGTCTGGTCTGAGAGTGTTGGGTGGATAAGGGCATATGGACGGTGTGTCGTGGGTTCGTGACCGTTATGCAGCGGCGCGTGTGATTTTTACGAGGAAGAGTGAAGAGGGCGTGACGTATGCTCTGAAGATTGTCACGGTGTCATTAACACGCTCACCTGTTGATTTTTATTTCCATTTTTTTTTATCCCCGTGAGAAAGCTCCGCCTTGTTCTGCTATCGCATTTATCGTTTGAGGGGAAAGCTGCGATTCTTTGATGGCGCCCTCTTTAATAATTTCGCCACATCCATTCTCTCTTTCGACTCCTGAGTTTGCGAAGTGTGTCGATATGAGATTCTCTCCTCTTCTGCGTGTCTCTTATCGTTCGAGGAATCGCTCGAAATAATCGAATGCTCTCGATTACAGGCGAACTTCCCCTTTTCGCGCCGCGATTTCGTTTCATGTTTCTCTGGAGATGGCTAGGAAAGTCTTCACTATTGTTTAGGCCACGTTGTGACGTCTCAATCGCGATAATGGGCTTCCTTAGCTAATTTTTTCTTTATTGTCCTTTTCCAAAGAGTTCGAAAAATAAAGACGCAACATCTTTTTTGTTTTTCGATGTGTCATGTACTGCTCGAGTTATTCTCGACGCAAAATCGACGGCGTTAAAACCTTTCGCGGTAGGTTGATGACGTAACGAGCTCATGCTAAGGGTATTACCGCGTCTACACGTCTAGTGTATGGGCCCTGTCGTGGATTACACTATTGCGAGCATGCCTCCCTTCAGTGAACTCCTCTTCCCTATTTAGTAAGTGAATCAAAACTCAAATGACGTAACCAACTCATGAAAAGTGGCAGTGCAACTTCAGCATTTTTTTCATTCATTTTATGCTTATCAGGTGATGACTGAATGAGGAAGGTCATTTTCGTTGTAACTTGTTATACCCGTTCATCTACACCGCGTGATTGCAATTTTGGGTCCTTGTGAAAGGCCCCTTTTTAGTGGCTCGAAATTTTGGAGGATTCACTCGCCGGCCTCGGTGGCGGTGGGGTAACGTTCTCGCCTGCCAAACAAGAGGTCGCGGGTTCGAGTCCCGCCTGGGTAGGTTTCCCCGGTCCAGGGCATGGTCGTTTGTGTACGTTTACTTGTTATATTTGTTGAACACCCCGGCCTATAAGAGCTGTATCCGGTGGTTTGAGAATAAAATAAAAAATAAAATAAGGCCCTAGGTCATTTTATGTGGTCTCTTTGGTTAGTCCAGTCAGTTAGTAAGTGTCCTTGCAGGGTTTACCACAATTTATTTTCTGATAATAATCTCTCTCCTTCGATAAAACAGTCCGCCACAAATGTCGTAAATGATAGGGATGGCCTCAAGTTGTTTATCGTCTCCAAAGCACTGACAATGAGTAACCAAGCAACGTAGTGGAACGCAAAAAGGGACATTAGGAAGTGTATCTGCGGCGCTCAGGGAGCTGTTCCATATTGTTTTTTGTTATCGGTTGCCCAGCGACGAATATTCGCTCCCCTCTACTCCTTTCGAGTCAGATGTTTTGGGGAGGGGAGGAGCAGGAAGGGTAATGTGATGGGAGGGGGAGAGGGTATCCATTCCGCGAGGAGGTTATTCGCGGAGCGGCCGGCAGAGGGGAGGAGGGGCGCTGTTTATCCTTGAGTGCGAGGAGAGGGGAGGGAGGGAAGGGGGAAGCCCTGGCGGAGTTCTTAGTCAGCGACGCGAGAGTCGATACGGGAAAAGCCATTCGGTCCGCACCGCGATCACAACCACTCAAGCCGGCTCCTAAAGCTAGCCAGCCTCCGGTCGTCTCTCTGACTCTTACACTGTAGCAAGGCAGCCACTTCAGTTTTCTTGCTTATTTGTGGAGGAATACTCGGAAATCTTACCCCATCACCCAATTGCGTGACTCAACTCGCTTGGAGCGAGGTTCATATTCACTCGAAAAGCAACCTGATTGTGGACTGCTCTCACATCTTCTTACGAGGAATCCTGATAATTGTTTTCAACGATTTGGAGATTCCATTCGAATCCCAGCAAAGACTGAAACAACTCCGCGTTTTCGGCGTGTGTGGGAGCGAAATCTGTCTGCTGTTCTTCCAGAGAATTCTAGTTCACCGCGGTGTGCATCAACAGCCACCTTGGCTTGTGGCCGAACTACATTTGTCTTTGACGACTTGGTATATTATTGCGATAGTTCGTTTGTATACGCCGTTCGTGGATTGTTGTGAACATTGTTGCACGCCGTCGTAGAAGTTTATTTTGACGGAAGCTTTTGTAATTTAGTCTGTGTCGTGAATCCTCAGCTCTTATTTAGGAGTAGACTTGTGTTTCAAGAGGAGCCCTTTTAGCTGAAACAGCTCTCCAATGTGATAAAAGTCACCTGGTCTCCATCTCCCCGTGAAATAACTTCCCGTCTGCCGGTACGCGTTGATTGAGTGTGTTTTCTTTCGTCGGGAGAGGGACTTGAGACCGTAGTGCCCGTTTTCGTGTTGCAGTCGACTGTATTATCGAGAGAGGACCCAGGTTGCAGAGGCCTGAGTGCCGGGTTCGATTTGCCTGTCAGAGTCCTGCGTGGGAAATGGTTCCTCTCGTGGTGGGCTGGCGTCCATTGGACTCTGCCATCCAGTGACGTTCGTCTAGTCGGAAGAAGTTCACCGTGTAGTTGCATGAATGTGTTTTCCATATTTAGAACCCCACGTTGACCCAATCGCTCCGTGAATCGCAAATTAGGCGGGAGTTCTCGCATCTAATCAAGTGTGTGTTTGTGAAACTAAGACTTCACCTCAGTTCTTCCATTCACCCTCAAGAAATAAGGGGTTACTTATCTTCCATTGCGTCCGAAGCAACCCTATCTTGTTTGCTCCTGTGGCGAGATAAGGGACGGGCCTGAAGATTTGGCTCCACGATAGGAACACTTTCGTCTGGTGCCAATTTTCCGTGTTTCCCCTTGCTTTAAAGCACTTATTTCGCTTTTGACGGACCTAGGAAGTTGTGCTGGTTTTATTTAATCTCATTTAGAAGGATAGAAATGTAAAAAGAATCTGTTTCTGCCGTGCATTTTGCTTTTAAAGAGACTTGTTCTCACCAAAGATACTCCTGTGCTCCGAAGGAGATATTTAATGAAAAGACTAATCCAGAGCTGGTACCTAAAAAGGGGTGATATTCCATCAAGATTAACCATTTGCCAAAGAATACCGTTGTGATATTGAAATTGGAGTGACAATCTACCAATCTACAATCTACCAAAGACTACAGATTTATTAATTTTTCCCTCGCTGGTGTTGAGGCGTTGTTGTGAGGCGGAGGAACACATTTCAATAGTTGCGTGTGTGTTGTGTCGTTGTTGTTTGCGCGTGTCCGCCATCATGTTGTCCGTGTGGACTCAGCACGTTTCTCTGCCGGTGGTGAGCAGCAAACTCGTCTCGAGTTCGTCGAACGGCGATGGTCTGGACTTCGGGGGGGAGGAAGGGGGGGAATTCGGGGGGTGCTGCACCATCTCATCCTCCCGCACCCAGCTCCCGCCCCCACCTCCGTCAACCGCACCACGCACCAAGACCCCGTCTAAAGTGAGTCCATTTCACCACTGTTAGTTACACTCACCTGAGTTAACGAAATCTTCCATTTCAGGTCGCCTGCTTAATTTAACGTTGTACTGAACTACTTTGCTTCAGCTGCCATGTTATTCTTAAGTTAGGGTTACAAGAGTATGATGTTCCTGTTAAGGCGAACAAGACATTCTTTAAATGACTATTCCCCACTGAACAGTGGTTGTTGTCCTCTAAATAAGCACCTACTCGATATTGTCCGTTAGGCCTCATAGCCAATCACTATGTCATATTAATAGTTCATATTATTAATAACGAAACACAGAAGTAATACTCCACACTAAATAAAATATCAACAGACCCAGCTTTCGGCATCTCTGTGCTAATTTCTGTGTGGTATCCGGGTCTGTTGACATTTAATTTAGTGTGGACTAATGTATGAATCATGAATGTTAGAAGCGCCGGAAAAGATTCAGTTTTATTTCTTATATTATTCGTATTTATTAATGGCGCTTAAGCTTCCCTTTTTGAACTTTTTAATGGCCTTGTCATTCAGCGCTTTTGTCGTTGCCATACACTACAAATTTCCTTCCAAAAGTTGTGAAAATATTGGTTATTTTGGATATTTTTGTGTCGAAACCCGATCGTCAGTTGTTAAGATGGAAGGTTTGTAAACGAGTATAGTTTGACGTTGTGTTGTTGCTAGAATGATCGTATCCTTCCCTCTGATGAATTCATCTTATTTTTTTGTAACGAGCGTCTGTGCTCCTCAATAATTATGAGGTTGGCCGTACGTCTGATTTTTATGGATTACTGAATAGAATGGGGTCATTTACTCTGAACAAAAATCGTACTGACATTTTAAGAATAGAGTAGACAAGAAAGGAAAGATAAGTTGCAGTAAAAGAAATGAATCCTCTTTACTCAGCCACTCTCTTATCAGTTCAAAAGTGGCGAAGGTTGTTCCCGCCACTTTTCATGAGTTGTTTGCGTCACTGGAGTTCCGGTTCATTGGATCGCTCATTGACTGATGGAATCGCTCAAAAAAAGTGCAGACAAGAAGTATCATAACGCGATCGATGTGTGAGGCCAAGGAGTTGCGAAGAAGCGGTGACCCGCTTCTCCAAGGTCCGTGACGTCATCAACTAATCAGTGCAAGTGTTACGGCCGTAAACTTTTCGCCGCGATCAGCTATGGAACGGATATGAAAACGGAAACAATGCTGGTACCTCTATATTTTTCAAACTCTTTCACAATCACTTTAATGAATAACGGTCTTTGAGTTCATTTGAGGAGCAGGTGGGTCTTACCCTTGGTCTCCCATAGTGTTGACGACAGAGAGAGAGCGATTCTCTTTCCCTTACGACCATGGCTCGACCCCTCCTGCCCTTGACCTCCACTCCTCGTTTCCAAGGACGACCTCCATCCTAGCCCATGGGCCAAATCCATCATGGACCAAGTCGATCTTTTCAGTGATCTCGAGGGAATGGTGATCGACATCGCCGTTTCGATGTTTACCTCCTCCGCCACGCTCTTCCTTGAGCAACGAATCAGATGAGTCTCTGTCCTCAAAGAATGAATTACTCGCAATCGATCATTTTCAACGCTCAGGCTGACGAAAGAAACCCATTGCGAAGCACCGCGTTCTAATTTTGACAAAATATAGTATTGAAGTGAATTTACTCATCATTTATTATTTAAAACATAATCTTGCATTTGAAGAGAATACGGTGGTCCGATGAACGCAGTATTTTGTACAGCTAATAGCAAATTCGTCTTGGGAACACCATTGAGTAAACTTCGTGTCATGTAAATAAGGCGATAAGTGTTCCGTACCTAAGGCACCATAATAACACATGCGGTCCCTATTTTCATTTATTACGTCAGCTTAGGCCAATATGGGTAATCATGAGGCCGTGGAAGTGTCTTAAACAATTACGCTAATGTCATCTGCTGCGGCGGTAAGAAGTATGTTTTTGTTTCTCGGCAGTTAGCTCCGGGCACCGAATAAAAATTCAGTGAGTTGTAGGCAACCTATACCTTTGTAGTGAACCTTACAAAGTTTTATTTCTTTATTTCCAATATGGAGAGGTTTCACAAAGTAAAAAGCCTGAAGTTATCAGTAAAACCTATAGCAACTTTCAGTAATGATGTATTAGCTTGAGTGTAACATATAAATCAGGAATTCACTGGTTAAAAATTCCCTCAGGCAGAAACAGCTGTAACACGAATTTGTTTGGGGAAAAAAGATGGCGATCTCCATGGCAACCGGCTGTCGTGACGTCAGATTTCACTGCTTCATTAAGGTGCGGCGGAGAAAACATATGTCGTCTTCGAGAGCCCTCCTTGCTGGGATAGCGCAATTGGGCGAAGTTATTTGCCCAAGGTTATCGTCACCGTGCCCGCGGGCCTTCAGTTTTACATGGAAGACCTGGCCATGGAATATGAATGGCTTTGATTGCTGCTTGGCGCTGCACTTTTCTGACGCTGTCTTTAAAGTTTTTTTTCGTTCGATCTGGGATCCGTAATAAGTTAGCAATGTATATTATGGTATTTGGAGGAGGCGACAGACAGCTGAGGACATTTGCGCCAAAGTATAGGAAAGGAACGGTGGAAGGTAACCCGACGTTTTCTTAAGCAATCTGTTCACGGAAGGCGCAAAGAGAACAACGTTCCATGCGACGGAGGGAACGCTGTACTTCAAGTACCTACCTTCGAGAATGCACACAAGCAGAGGTCGGGCAGTCTGAAAAATGTTTGCCACCGCCGGGATTTAAATGTGGACACTGGGCGTGGGAAGCCATCACACCAACCATCTCACCTGGGAGTGTTTAAATTTGTTTGGTGCTTTGCTCTGCAGGCTCCAATATGGTTCTGTAATAAGATGGGCGTTGATGAAGGCTAAAACAAAGCCGCGTTCCAATAAGCATTTATTAGATATTATCAACGTATTCACGGCATCGGATATCTTAAATATTTTCTACGCTCTAAGTCTAGTCTAAAATATATGTTAGAAGCCACGTGACGAGAACTGGAAGAAATAAGATTTGTATAATTACAGCCTTAAGTTGGTGAAATTATAGATTCCGATGAAATTGAAATGAAATCAACAAGTTGTCGGCGACTCGTTAATAATTTTCAAGATCATTTGACGGTAAAAAGTGTCTGAAAAGTGGTCAGCCGCAAATAATTAGCGATTTGCTGAATGGCGAGGACTCCTTTTCATCGTAACTTATTTTTCCACTTAAAACTGTAATGAATCGCAATTTCTGTCCTGTCGCTCCAACCAACCTCAGTGCAATCTTTAGCGCCCGACTTCTATTCCTATAGTGTTGCGGCATAATTACCTAATGGCCGGAAGTGTGCTGAGAGGTCTTGTTTCCGTTAGAGGCCTGTAGATTGCATTCTCAGCACTACTCTGTCACCAGGACGAGTTGTCACGTACCCTTCCACTATGGGGAAAGACGGTGTCAGCCATCGTAAGGACAAGCGCCCAATGGAGTCTCATGGGAAAATAGACAGATATCATGTTGTGCTTTACGGTTTATTGGACGTACGTTGATCGTCGAGCATCCAAGAGGATTTTAGATGTTTTCCGAAGTCTCTAAGAACCACATTACAAACATCAGAAGCGCGACAAAAGTATGGGGACGTCGGAAATGATTCGTCAACCTTGAAACTCATTTTTAGAGTTTTTAGAAATTTTTTTGCTGAAGAAATGTCCGTTTCCCTTAATTTTCAATCGGAAAAGATTAAAATGAGCCAACTCCACCCGTCTCGACGCCTGGACGAAGGCGACACTTTGGCCTTAAAGACTGAAAAACTCCGTAAAAAAAGGCCTTTCGCTACGAGAGAATTGGAGTTAGATAATATCCGCTGCGTTCCGCAGAAAACACTTTTCACACGCGTCCTGTGTCGCGAAAATGACCGAGGAAGCCATAATACTTCCGGAAATCGACTTCCTGCCAATTTTTTCGCCTGTGGGAGAGGTTGGTGACATCATCCTTCGTGAAAAAAACACGGGGTAAATTTATGACCGGTATCATGGCTTTTTAATTATGTTTTTTTCGTGGAAACCTCACAGGATGTAGAAGAGGCGTGACTGGTTGTTGGCTTTCATAGTTCCGAGAAATCGCGCTTCTGTGTAATGTCTTTGGAATATTCCTTTTCTCCGATAAAGTGAGGACATGGGTCAGTTTTTGTGGGGCATAGATGGATATTCAGTTAGGCGTACGACGAGTTTCTGCTGTTTAAGAAAATAGCATCCGAGGCTTCGCGCGAAAAGAAGCGGCTAAAAACCAAGCGTTTCCCTAGCAACGCATCAGATATCTTTTGTTCCCCTCCGGGTTGAGTGATTTACCCAACGGCACTAGATACATACCTACATAATAGATTAGGCCCCGATTCGTCTCGTAGATGTGTAATTTATTTTTTTCGCATCTAACGCAATTTAAGGGTTTTTCAAATATGGCCGATGAGTACTAAACGATCCAATTATTGTCAGTTTTTGCTTTCGAGGATTTGCACTGGCGAGGAATGACATTGAAAGTTAAGATAGATTCTGTGTGCCCCCAATTTTTGCAATGAAATCGCAAGGAATGGCATTGAACAGTTATGAATTTGATTGATTTCTTCGTCAGGTCTATAAATTACGGTTAATTGCCATCATCACAGCCTATTGTTCCGTGAAATTAATTTTGCTTTGCAGTCAGCGAAGTGAGCTGTGACTCTTCGTAACCTATTTAAACAAGAGAACTCTAGATTTCACTATCATATCTACGAAGTAGAGTCGTCACAGCCTACCATTATTTGGATCATCACTAATTGGGGACCGTGTTCAAGAATAGCCTTCGATACTTGTGGTCTTCGTTTTCATTTTTCTAATTGATAGTCAAGTGCAATTCGTCGGCACTAAACATTCCCAATAAATTCATGAATGCGTTTAATTTCCGACGTTCCAGTTTGGTTCTAAGAGACTCCAGGAAACATCTCAACTACTCTTAGAGTGCAGCATGCTGCTCAAATGTTCAACAAACCTTAAATACACGTGAAATATTCCCATTTCTGTATCAGATAGTGTAGAGAGTGCAATATAGAGGACTCTGATAAATGTACCGTGGGTGACAGCACATATAGCGTCCAACCGGAGAATCCTCTATAATATAATAATCGTGGTCTTGCTTGTGGTTTAGGAAGCGATGCGTGGTATCATCATATCAAAAGAACCTTAAACGGTCTGACCGGCACCGTTGCAGCATTTTTACTTGTTTTTCTTTAAAAAAAAATCAGCGGAAGTGGCGGAGATTTGACTGAAGGAGTGACTCAACAATTCCTAATTCCAAGAAATCGCAATCGATATTTCTGGATTGTTCCTTTTCTATGATTAAGCATGTCTGTGGCTATGAATGTACGGATGTATGCGGTGTATGGAGAGATTCCTTTTTTTCAAAGATTGCACTTGTGCCATTGGGTGAATATGTAAATAAGGAAATAACAAAGCGTTTCCATGGTGACTATCGCGTATTCCGCTCCGGTGAAAGTGATTCATCAAAAATTCTCGCTTACTTTGGTTTAGGCAAGATGTTAAAGGCATTGAAAGTTAGATTCTTTAAGTTAGGAAAAAGAGTAGTTATTCCTCTACATCTAGATACTGCCCCGCAAGTCGCCTTAATTGGTGTTTGGCAGGGGGTGTTAAGGCACCAGCCGTTTACAAATAAGCATGAAAATGCTCCAATGATGTTTCGCTTAGCCATTATTGAAGGCCTTTATTTTTCGGGGGAACAAGGACTTCTCATACCTGTCCGTTTTCCATAATATCTCTCCTAATATAACGTGTCTGTCGGGCTTGGAAATATATTGGGGTTCAGGGGCCGTATTCTGTAACTCCAAACCGATCGGTGCGGCACCGATTCGTCGGGTGCGACGTCACACCGACTCCCGCTAAGAAGTCGTGCGATTCTGTACGAACGCGATCGGTGCGGCACCGACGAGAGGACGGGAGATCGTCGGTAGCCGTACCGACAGCAAAAAGGTGTCGATACGGCCACCGACTAGTGGGTTTCATGAACTCTCCGGTGCGCATTGTACGTTTTATTTTGTTTTTACCTCATCACCGAGTAAATAATGAGGTTTTCTGCAATGCTATCTTTTTCTGCCCCTTCGAATACGCCTTTATAATTCACTGTGTCATCATCTATATTAATTACCTTGACAGAAATATAAGATAATGGTTAATAAACATGAGGTTTGCTAACATATAATGACTTTCTCTCATTTATGTTACCACTTGATTGAAATTTCACTCGCTTGTGATAGGCTTTATTTCTCTCTATCATCATTTTCTCCTTTGACTCCTCCTTCTTTCTCCTTTGACATAAAAAAGATATTTTTGATTAAATATGAGTTTTGCCGCAATGTTATCACTTTATATCACTCTGAATAGGCGACTGTTATTTCACTCAATCATCAATTTGGCGTTACTCTCGGCATAAAAATAAGATCTTTTTATTTAAGTATGAAGTTTGCCACAACGGTATCAGTTTCTTTCATTTGTAACAGGCAACTATATTTCATTTCACCGTCAGCCATTGATTCCATTGACGATAAAAGAAGATATTTGTTAATAGTATGAGGTTTACCGCAATATTATCATTTTCTCTCACTTGGAATGCGCACCTTATACATATGTATTTCACCCAATCACAATTTATTTACTTCCTCGCCATTACACTTCTTTTAATTACACCCAGCTCCATATTTTTATAACAATTTCCTAACTTGTTCCTCTAATATGACATTTACATTTGCTTTTGAATCCTACGTTCACGTTCCATGGTATGTCATTTTCGTCTGCTACGGTGCCAATGGCATAACCTTCCGTTGATAACATTTAGACGGTACTTACTTAATGACAACTATATTACCAAATCATGAATAAATAGCACTATACGGAACCAATATTTTAAAAAAGAAACTACGATCTCAAGGATAGTTTCAATAATTCATTCCAGCAACAACAATCTCCATCACATACAAACTTTATTGTGATGTTGTAATATTGTTTCCTTCGATTCTGCAGGTACAGCATTACTACACACTACACATTATATAAGCATTGTTAACAACTTATCCAATATCGATTATCTTAATCTAGCAATAAGTCGTGATTTCCGCAAATAAAAAGATTGAGAATGACGACAACAAACTGTGCCAACAAGTCTTCACTTGTTTTTACCTTTCTTTCATTGGTGGAGACACGTTTAACTTCGGATATATTCGGATTTTCCCTGTTTGGGAAGGAGAGGGAACCGTACCGACTGGATTGATACCGACGACCATACTGAATCGCTGAATTTGCCGTCGTCGGTATGGAAACCGTCGTCGGTACGGAATGATGTGCTGTCGGTGGGCTGGGAAGGGAAACCGACCGGTGCGGTACCGACGAAATACAGAATACGGCCCCAGATACGATGTTCTCGTTGTTGCCTTAAATATATGTCTGCTTAATTTCTCAAACAATCTAAGCCTAGCGTACAGTTTCTTAGCTTCTACCGGCTCCCAGCCTAATTCTTTCAGAATCAGTGTAACGCTATCTGTGCGCCCGTAGCAGTTCATATCGAATCGCGAGCTATTGTGCGCCGCATTTGACTCGTTGCTACCAAATCGATGCATTTGTATCGATTCCTCGTTTTGTTTTCCTGGGGGAGAGAGGGCGCAGTCCGTACTTAGAACGAAACGTTTTGCTTATGGAATACGCGTTGGTTGCGAAAACGAAAGGAGGGGGAGGGAGGGTGAGCGTAATGCGAGAAGGATCGAATCGTCGAATTCGAAGAAAGGGAGAGTTAGGTATCTTAAGAAGGGGACTACAGGTCGTTGCAGAAAGTGAATTTCCTGTCTTTTTCCTTCCAAGAACTGAGGAGGAAGATTATGCTATTCTCATTGAAGGTGGAGACGGCTGGGAACCGCTTGAATGAATCGTGTGTGCAAAAATAACTCTTATATCAATGGCTAAGTTTCTGACAACACGCATCTCAAAAATAGCAACTTTTCAGCAGAGCAAAAAAAAAACCGATTAATTTTCTTAATTGTATATGATTTTAATTGAAATTAAAAACCAAAAATACATAAAACTGAAAAAGAAGCATACATCTGCAAACAAAGAGTTTTTTTTGCTGGAATTTAATTTTTCATTAACAGCATTAGCAGCATTAACTCAGAACGGCCAAATTTTGAGATACGTGTTGTTAGAACTTAGCCATCGATAAGTTACGCGTAAAGGCCGTTCTATATTTTAAAAATTAGCAATAAATTAACTTAAGTGTTTAAGGGAAAATTAGATTAATGGCCTGGGGAATTCATAAAAAGAATTAGCGCGTGCTCGACGCCATCTACCTTTTCTCTGATGAACTAATTGGTTGTTGCCGCACAAGATGCGTATATTGAAATTGTGTTATTTCTTTGCTGCCTTTTCTGCAGTTTACGTCTCAATGCCATTTTATATCCATGTTAATTTTAATCCTGATGTGTCTTCGTCCACGATACACGCTTTTAGGTAACAAAACACGAATGAAATGTGCACTTAAAGAATGGCTACGGAACCACGCGTTCCAACAATTTATCGATAATTTTCCCATTAATGCAAATTAACTTAACCCAGAGACGCCAATTTTAGCATATATTTCACATGGTTATTCTCTGCTTTTGCTGTGATCGCCACAGTTTACGTATGGGCTTTAGATTCTTACGTTAAGTACTTCCTACCGATAATTTATCGCTATTTTTCTGTAAGGTGACCTTAACTTTGGAAAAGGCTGGAAATCTGTTAATTACTAATCACCTTAGAAAAATAGCAATAGCAAGTTTCAATTCATTTCATGCAGAGAATTAGTAAATTTATTCATGAAAAATGTAGCTTTTAGTATTAATTATTTTTTGTTCCGAAGATATTTTCACCCTCAACAGCCTTATTTTAAGTTTCTGATGAGCTTAGAGATTTGCTTCGGGAATAATGTATGTTGCTATTTAATGGAAAGGAATTATAATTGTAAAATGAAAGACCTGAGTGCCAAAAATAGATAAATTACCAATTTTTGCGACTGTTTTCCACATCCTACCCTTTGGCACCTGAAATTTTTCGAAATAAGCTCAACAGACATTGTTGAAAACTTACGTTCTGCTCTCTGCGCGCAAGAACCATTATTTGTTTCTCTTAACTCCACCTTTGAATATTGACTGGTAGTTGCAATCATCTCTGAAACAGCATACTTACCGACTTAAGTCTTGCAATAGAAGTGATTCAATCGTTTACCCAGACAGGTATGTACTTATTTGGAATGGATTCGTCTCGGGTCATGGATGAAAGGACTTCCATTTCTTGGCGTTAGTATCAAGGGTCTTCTCTCATCGTGGATGCTTTCCCGGCCAAGGGCCCGAGCAGGATTCATTCAAGTCATTAACCTCGAAAACTCAGATTCTTCAGGTATGTCATTGTATATGTGGGCATAGATGCGCTTCCATTGAGACAGTTGTTCCCAACATCTTCAACTGGAACTACTGATGTCACTCCGTATACATATATAATACCAACTGAGGGCCCCATTATTTGCGACGATATCGGAATGCGAGGTGGAGGCGAACATTCGGTCGAATCGCGATAGCGATAGCAATAATCGATAGCTGGTTCGATCGATCGAGATGCGTGAATTTTGAAATTTTCTCCGTTTTTGCGTTTTGAAATGAGGTCGAGTGTAGTCGAAAGGTAGTTGTTTGGCAGTCACGGAACACGCTGCTGGGAAAACCCATTACTCGATAATTGCATGGAATTCTGCTTCTCCAACCTCTGTTCTAGAATATTCCAGCTCCCGTTTTTACTATCAGTATTTCGTCGTGTGTAACTGTGTGGCTGTGATAGTATTTGGCTCTCGTGAATTCATCTGCGTTTGAATCGTCAATCGACATGGCGAAACATTTGATTCCATATTTAACACTCTACTACAATGTCACTTCCGACTCAGATTTTGATTTTCCAATAATCGTTTTAAAGGAATATTTTGCATTTTTTGGGAGCCAACGTACACGCATACAGACTTGAGGAGTACCATAAGGTGAAGTGGAGTGGTTAATTACCTATTTAACTTTAGCGATTGATTTTGTTTTAATCATGCTATTAAAGCCGTATCCAGGATGGTTGTCTGGAGTAGAATTTTATCCCCCAACATGCAGTACGGTTTATGTCGCGTAGTTGTTTTTAGTGTTCCCATAGTGATACTTTGACGTACATAATTAGGATAACGTTTCACCGCGCACTTACCTTTTAAATACCATTCTACCGTATACAGAAGGATATCCAACCTGCGTAACATATCTTACTGCTCGTGCTTTGTGTAGAAGCCAAATAAAAACTTAAATAAATAAGTAATTCTTGGGTAAAATCTAAATTCTAAAATAAGTAATCCAACTTCTTTCATTGCAATTATTTATCTGTGATAGATAGCCACCATTACCACCAAGTAGCCTCTCGTAACCCTAAGGACGCTTGTTCGAGGCCCAACGACGTAATTTTCTTTTCTTTCACTAATCGTGAATATTTCGAAATATTTTCAGCAGCTATTTTTTCGTGTGGATTTCTCTCATTTAGATATTTTTCTTTCGTAATAAGCTGATTACCTAGCAATGGTTGGGGAGAATGACCATCGCTTGGCTGGTTTACAATTTTAATTAATTAATTGCAATGGAATTAGGTTGGTTTGGACCGAACATTTAATAAATACTAAATAACAATTTATATTAGCCTTCCGCGCAAAACAAAAGTACGACAGTTAAATCGCAGCTGTTAACTTTCGTGGTCTCACTTAGTCCGTAGCGAGGGCCTTAGGTCTGGTGCGTCAACTGGCTAAACAGCTACTTTTCCGTATAAATTATATCTGGTGTCATTATCTATTTCTGTATCAGTTACTGAGTAGCAATTACTAGTACTCACGCCTCCTATCCGCTTCCTAGGGCTATTCCTAGTGCAAATTCCCTCTTTCAAACGGGAGGTAATGGTGAGTACTTTGTACTCGAGGCTTTGGTTTTGTAGTCTCTAGGTCCATCCGGAAATGCAAGCCGATTCCTTTGTAACTGTCTGAGATACTGGGGCACATCTATAAGCAATTAATCTGCTCAGTTTCCAATCATGAGCTTCTTCGGATCGTTTCCTGCTTTTGTTTACAATTGCATCGTCGTGGTGCTCTATGTTTACGGACGAGGCGACCTTGGCCGTAGAAATATTTTGGATGAGTTCCCGCCTTCATTGGCGGCCAACTCCATTCTAAACGACGACCTCTGATTTGGTATCCAAGACACTAGTAAACAAACACGCCCTTGGCGTCCTCTTCTGTCTCAGGTTGCGATTATCTCTCATTCGAAATGGCAATGCGGGACCGAAATTTTGGTTCTGGTTTTGGTTCCATTCACAGTAATTACGATAGAGGATTCGCAAGTCACCCACTGTATATTTTATCATTAGCATCATCACGAGCAATCATCCTTAGTCCTAAGATCGATTATTATCGACCAACTTATCCCATCTTCCACCCAAGCTTATAAAATTTCTTCTCCATCTAGCTAATTCCTGAAGTAAGAAGTACTGTTTGTAATTTACACTTTTTTGAGTTTCGGAAATAAGTAACTGCGCGTTTGGAACCACAGCGTCAAAATCAGGAGAAATAGTAGATATTATTTATTAGAGTGTCCTGATTACATTTAATTATTTCTTTGACCTAATGATGTCTCTATGAGTCGAAACTCGCGGTAATTTTTGAAGTTTTGCCATCAAAAATTGATTGCCGATGCTGTTGAGCCATTCAGGAGTGTCTTGGAAGGTTCACCATGGATGGCTGCCGACGCTATGCGTCGAATATACCAGAGATTGTTTCTCGTCAAGAGTGATTATAATCTGATTTTGCACTTGGTGTTTGTGTTTTCGGCCAACATTGAGAGATTGTGTTACATTTTGCAATTTCTCCGTTTGAATCGGTTGCGTTGGTGACAACCTATGAAATTCATAACAACGTACGCTCATGTACTGACTGGCATTTTTTTTCTCCTTGCAGGTGGATAAGAGGGGCGGGGGTGGAGGGGGGTTGAGGGGTGGGGGGGTTGAGGGCCCCCGGGGGCCCCGCAGGATGGACCGCCTCCGACGCAGCCTCCGAGACAGCTTCCGCCGCCGAAAGGAGCCCCACGTCCCAGAGAGCTCCAAACCGCATCAGTGGCAGGCCGACGAAGCAGCCGTCAGAGCAGGAACATGCAACTTCCACGTCAAGGTACATTCACAACATCAAATCAAATGAGTGATGCTGCTGAGAAATCCTGGAGAAATTCCTCTCAACGTTTTCCATAGAATTTCCTAAACTACTCAATTGAATTTCATTACATTTGCCCTAAAATATGGAGACAATTTTTTGAGGAACTTCTACAGAATTATTCACCGTTTCTGTAGACATTCATCAGGATTTCCAAGCAGTTTCTGCGGAAACTAAGCGACAGCACCCTTAGCAGTTTCACTGAATACCTTGGCATTTTCCTGTTTGATGTCTTGCGTCAGGGTATTCATCATTGTGTTAAAATGCTGTTGCATGTGTCGCCCCGGTGGCGGTGCGTCGCAACTACTCGCACGAATATGCCTCATGGTAAATGTAAACACGTTCCACCAAGATGGCTGATCAGCTACCGAAACTCGAGACCAACAATAAAACTATCAAATTGAATGCATCTATCACCATTCAATGCATCATGTAATGGAAGTGGAAAGAGTCAGCAAACGAAATACTTATGGATGGATTTCATTAAAATCCTGGAACTTCTCTTTAGGTAGATCGATTATTTATTTGACATAAGTACTACGCATAATATTGACAGTAGAGTTAACATATGGTGGTATATATGCACCGCTCTGATAGACCACGCGTGTTGACGACAAGAAATAAGCAGGAACCTCTGGCATGTGCGGACAGTAACCGAACGTTATAACTTTAATTTTTCAAAAAGTCAAGAGACGGTATTATTTTTTCAAATCATTTGATCATTACAAGTACACGGAGAAAAATTAGTGTCCTTTGTTTATGAACTAGAGTAGGTGTTGATTACATACGAATTTTCACAATGTACATTTATCAATTTAATAAATCCTCTGTGTAGCTCGATATTAATTCTTCGTGATCATTTAATCGAATGCAATAATAAATTCCAGTCGAAATGAACAATAGTTATACACACCGTTGGAATCAGACTCGTCAGGTGACCGCGGAATTTCATTGTTGTTCGTATACATGGAAGCCGGGATTCGCTATTCTTTACACGCACACTTATTCTGAAATAAAAACTCGATTTGTCATTGAATTACACTCAAAGAAAATATAAACGGAGAGATATTGGTCTGAACTCCTTTACATAGAGTGTGGAGATAAAGATCGATTATTATTCTTTTTTAATGATCTACGATCGTTTCAAAAGAAAAACCTATAAATTTGATGATGTGGTTATTCAGCGTTCTTTTTCGTTAGTTAACTTCTAGTGTTGGGGTTATTAAATCGACGAATTTATTTTGTGGAGTTTCTCATCTTATTGTTGGTTTTTATTTCCGTGAAAACTAATTGCTAGGCCTGTACTCACGGTGAAACCCGTTTAAAAAAACTTAGAAACGTATTAAGGAATTTTAAGACTGACAATGAGACGACGGCAGAGGATCCGGTGAGACAGTTAATTTTCCATGGTGTCATAATTGAAAATAACGTAAACGAATGAACTTAGTAACATCCCACACACTGCTATTGAAACCATTGCATAGGGGCATGCCGAGGGGGATTAGATATGGCGATTTCATTGGACGTGGGAGGAATTAAAAGTTAAAATTTAACATCAATGATTTTAATAAAGGAGTGGAATTTAACTACGTGTTTTCGTTTACATCATGAATATGTCATTCCACTGATTCCACGAAGTGAAGCTTAGTAATTCTAAATTCCTCTGACTTCATCACCTCTCGCCCAATAGCGTTTGCTGAGGGACTGAAATCGGTCTTTCCTTTTAACCTTCTAAATCCAAAATGGTTCATTCACGGAGTTTGGAAGTTTATTTCAAATAACCGTGACTTTGGATCACAGAGTTACAAATTGCTCTTCTAGATCTTCATCTGTCAACATTACTGTTTCCCGATATAGACAATTACGGCGCTGAAGTCGACTTAAAGTTCAAGTGTAGCTACCGCACCACACTTAAGATTAGATTTAAGTGAAGTCACTTAAGTTAAGTCCGTAGTGTAGACAAGGCAAAAGGAGGTTATCTCCTTGGGTTGCGCCTATAAACCCCTTAGCGAGTTTTATTTTGGTAGTTAAGTTAGCCCAAATTTTTTTTAAACGTGACGTCACTTCCGAAAAGTGGGAATATTTAAGTACGCTGAGCATAAGTGGATTGGAATGTGTTCATTTTTTTCGAGTTTCCTTCTCGCCTTGAGCGAATCTTTTGTTTACCTCACGCCTTTTCATCGCACGCGATCATTCCTCGAACTCGCGTGATTTCACGCTCACTTGTTTATATAGGTAGCCTTCCGTCGTCTCGACTCCTGTGATGATGTCATGTCGACGAGGCGCGTTCATTCCAGCAAATCTCATTATTAACTTTCGATGGCGTCACGAATACTATTTGTTTTCAAATTCGTCGTATCTTTTGGATATGACCTCTAAATGTTTATGCACACACATATTTACCTCCGGAAGTCACGGCAATCAGTGATATCAGAGTGCTCCCTCTTACGGCTCCGTGAATGATCTTGACCTCGACATTCATTTTTTTCTTTTCGAGAGTATTCGTGAATTTCGTCACCCGGACACTCATGCAATTATTTTTCGTGCATTTAAAGTGAATGCATGTGATTTAGTGTGTTACTGCCAGCTTAATATGTATACCTCCTCTTTTGGGAGCTTCATAGTGCTGAAATTCTAAGATTTTTTCTCCATTTTTCCATTGCTTCGCTATGGGCAATATTTTTCCTCCCTCTTTTCTATCTGCTATCTCCAATTACATCCCATTTATTTATCCCATGGCCTTCACAGCACTGAAATCTTGAGATGCTCCAGCAGCCCTCCATGCATAAGGCCAGAAATGTGTTGAGAGCGGGGGTCTGCAAGACGTACGTCCACAAACCACCCCAATGCGAGCTGCCTCAATGGCGGAGGGTGTTACGATACCAGCCTTTTCTAAGTAAATGCTCTCGCGAAGTCCCGCCCATAGCAATTATGAAAGTCTTTTATTGCTCGAAGCGAAAAACGAATTCCCTTATCTATCGCTACGCTACGCTGAAATTTCGCGGACTTCGATTGTACCCCAAGTTCCTTGCTGATTTAGCTGTCCTCCGAGAAGTTTTAGACTTTTGATGGTTTTTAGCATTTTATTTTCGCGGTTTGATCATGGCATAGTGTCGAAGGCTAGATTAAGGGGGGTGGGAATGTGGGAACGGATAAGAGGAGTGCTTGGCGTATGGTGATGGAGTATAATCCCAAAGAGTTGTTGGGAGTTCATTCTTCGTAGCAGCGAAGGATTTCTCGAACCGGGGAAGGCATGATTTTAAAACAGAAAGGAGAGGGGTTAGTTTAAGGTCTTTCCTGATGTTTTTGTTCGACATGAACCAAGGTGCTCCGACAATTCTTCTGACGATGACGTTTTCTGCTGTCGATTTCTCAAGCTACTTATCTAATTGTAAGCCCACCGCGCAGCCCCCGCCGAGTGTACAGTCATGTTTGGGTCGGATCATCCGAATTTCGATTGTCATCTGTTTGAAATTAGTGGGCCTGTTTTTTTGCTTGTGATGAAGGGTGTTCCATTTAAATTTTCTGATATTTCATTACTTGGGCTGGAAATCGTCATCCCCTACTTTCATTTGGACTGCGGCCTACGCGAAGCGCGGGAAATACACTTATTCCAGTGGTAGATATTCTTATGGCAGACCTTAATAGAGTCCAGCTTTCATATATTGTCACGCACCTCATTCCATATAGCAGTTCAAATACATTTAAAATGTTCAGGCGCTAGGGTGAAAAATAATAATCATTTAAGATGGAATTTAACGCAATTATTACTAGAAAAATAATCACATACATTTGCACGGTGTATTCCATGGGACACATTTCTTTCATTTAAAATAGCAATGCAATAGAGATATCACTAGTTGTATTCAGGCAGGTTATTAGGCCATCGTTACTAAAAATTTTGCTAGTTGATATGTTTTGAACTCTAACTGAAACTTCGCACTGCTAATTTATCGGATAATAAAATCATGTAAAACTCCTCATATGCCATGCAATAGGGATTTCTTGATAAAAAATTTTCTTAATTTTAAATTTACAATAAAACATGGTAAAATCTGTTAATTAGATTACAAACACCTTATAAATATTTAAAATATAAGTCCTTCTGAGTCAACGGCTTGTCATGAGGTACTTGTATTGACAAAATAGTTAGGGAGACGGAAATGCATTGTAAATTGGACATTATAATTGTTATCTACAAATATTGCCCGGAAATTGCGCATCCGGCCATCTTGTAAAGGACCGCTAGAATTGCGTGCCATTCAAATACAGTTTTGAACCTTACTTTCTCGGCTCTTATATTTCCAATGGCATTGTGAGTTGGAAGATAAATCACGTGCATCCCAAACAAATGACACATATTGCACTCTACATTTTAAGCTAATTTTGCTATTTAATTTTCCTATTTAGTATAGTACATGGGATTCGCCCTTGTTTTTGAGGTCCCGGGCGCGCTTCCGCCTGCTTTCAACTGCTCCTATAGTGCATAGCGACCAGCTTTCAATTGTTTTCACTCCAGTGTTTATCCATCATTTTCGTGTGGAGTTGTAGGCGTCAGAGCTCTCTGACTCGATCAGCTGGTCGCTGCTTGGACAATCGATTGCGGAAGTGCGCTGGGCCCCTTTGACCCTTAATCTTCTTCTTTGCGGTCATTTGACCCTCGAATCATTCCTCCAGTGCACATCAATCGACGAAGTCTTTCTCTCCTTGGGGTCATTTGGTGACCTTCTCGTCTCGTTTCTCGGTCAATCGTTTTCCGGGTGCCCATTCCACTTGTGACTGTGGAATGCATCCACGTGATTCGATTGATCGCCGAAAATCAATTTTGAAATTTATGAAAAATAAAACTTCTCGGTGAAAAGAATTTAGGTTTACTTTCGTTCCGTTTAAAATACAGCATATAACAACGGAACCATGAATGTGCTCGCAGTTGGTTTTGAATTCGGTTCATTGAAAATAGTTTAAATCGAATATTAATTTCTTTCTGACGTGAATTCTCTTGGTTAAGAATATTCGTGGAGTTGCCAAGATGATAATGTAATTATGGTTCCGTTTCCCGTGTATTTGTTACGATATAGTCGGTATTTATCGTACTCACAGCAGTATTGTTAGTCCGAACACGTCGCATGATTAATGGATAGTCATACCGGAGAGGAGTGCTGTCCTCGGTCACACTGTATTACATTCTGCGAAGAGGGCGGCGTGACATATTCCAAGTCTAGGGTCCATGGGCGTAACCAGCAAGAGGGAGGCTAGGGATTCCTCAAATTATAAATAAAATATTAAAATGAGCTCCTACGGAAAGCTTAAAAATATTTTGAGGAGGCAGAGCAATTGTTTGGGCAGCACATCAGAGGAAAACGGATGCAGCAGTAAGGACAAAAAGAAGAGAATAGGGTGGTTTCCTATTATTTTTTTATTGCCTAAATCGAAAGATTATTACTCCTGGAGTACGTATTTCGCGCTTTTAGATTTTTAAATGACGATATCTATTTTTCGCGATTAAATGAAAAGTGAAAATTTTCAAGCGCGCAAAAAAGCGACGCGTTAGTAGGAAAGTCCGTGCGACGCATTTCTGGTTCCCCCTCTCTCCTTATGAAGTGACCTTGATCGAGGCTCTGAGCGCTGATAGGACGCAGGATGCTAGCGGATAGCTGAGTACCTTGCTGAATGGTAGCGCTTGGCTTAAAAAAGGTTTATTAATACCTTATCAAACGAAGAAAACATTCCGACCTTAGCCAGTTATAATAGGTGATTATTAAGACATGTTTCCCTGAGCTCTGTGCCTCATGCATGCATTGGTAACCTCAGACGATGTATAACTCCTATCCTCTCGTATAGAAACTAGGTCCCTGTGACGTCACGCGGAGTGGAATCGCATGGGCGCCAATCTGGCCTTTTTCAAATGAGGATAAAATTTGACCCTTGCCATTCGTCTAAACCGGTATTTCTAAAACCAAATAATTTGTGTATTATGAATACACTAATGGTGGGTAACGAATCGCAATCAATGCCTATCGTTTTCTTTGATGAAGGAAACTACCCTATTGCATTAGCGAAGGAGGCGTTCATGAACAGGAAGGATCAAATGAGAGGATCGCTATGTAAGAGTGTAAAGAAAAGGTTAGTGAAGAGTTTGATCTGAAGTGTAGCCCTCTACGGTGCGGAAACGTGACACTGAGGAAAGAAGACGAGAGAAGATTGGAGGCATTCTAGATCTGGGTATGGAGAAGAATGGAGAGGGTGGGATGGACGGAGAGGAAAAGGAACGACGAAGTGCTGGATATGGTTGGCGAGGAGAGGCAGCTTTTAGATGAGATACGGAGGAGACGAAGGTATGAATGGAGCGAGTACTAAGCGGGGAGGGGATGTTGAACACAGTTTTAGATTAGGGTAGAGGGTTGGGTAAACGAGGGAGGGGAAGGAAAAGAAAAGGGTATTTAGATAGATTGAAAGGGAGTAGGTCTTATTGTGAATTGAAGAGGTAAGTGCTTGAAAGGAGGGGAGATTGCCAGGATACTGTCGTTGATACTCCAATATGTAGAACACTTGCATAGTGATAACGATGACGGGACGAAACCAAGCTTATGGGGGAGGGGGATAGCAGTCAGTCCCCCTGCGCATCAACGCAATGATCAGTTGTTCGCCTGACTCGCGTCGCTTCATCGGTTATTTTAAGTTTTAGTGGGTTGGTTGTTGCCTCCTGGAATGGTGTAAAAAAATCCGAGAAGAATCACCCATCGAAAATATTAATAGGAAAATCAGGACTGGATGGAAACGAAAGTTTTCAACGAGTTTTACTCTAAACCCGAGAAAAATGATATTAATAAAAGGAAAGACTTATTGGTATAATTTATGTAACTTGAATAAAATTTATTTTTTCACACTAATAATTTTAATAACAAATGAAGCATTGCTAAAATTATTTTTAATTTTCTTAAATTTTTGGTTTCATTTAGCCGTGCTGAAACTTGACTGCCTGAACGACCATATCTCCTTCTCTTCCTCCTTAATTTCGAATTTGGATTGCCCCCGCGGGAAGTAAACGATGTCATTGCCATTTTAGCGGTGCGATTCGCGATCGCAAGAGAGCAATGGGTGAAATTCGATGGGAAACAAAACCTAGAGGGAAATTAAACCGTCTTCTCGAGGGAATGGCTGCAAGGGAGGATGGAAGACTCCTTCAAGTTCGGAGAAGCAAACAAAACGATTGACTTCGGACGAATTCAAGATGAGGAGGGTAAGAACGATTAAGATTGACACATTGTTGCGTCATATTCCACCAAAGCACTCCACGGCCGACTCCTCCACCGCAATGAACGGATGACCATCGAGAAAACGATTTTGGAAAACGGAATATCCGCAGCGCCGAAATCAGTGCAGGTCGAACCATTCCTTCTCAATATTTTCAATGTAGTACATACTCGGGAGGAATAGGATTGAAAAGCTATGAATTTGATAAATCATAGAATTCCACACGATCAGGAAAATAAATTCGGATTAGCAGCCGTAATCAGATATAATTTTCCCCTGTAATTCGGATAGCTCTGCCATCAGCGACGAAAATGGTGAATTTTGAACTTCATTAAAATGTGCGGTGAGTGACAAAATGTGTAGATGGCGAAATTCTCTCTTGCTTTCGTTCGTTGGGGCGCTCTTGCTCCTCTTGAAAACTCCTCTTGAAAACTCCTCTTGAAAACTCCTCTTGAAAACTCCTCTTGAAAACTCCTCTTGAAAACTCCTCTTGAAAACTCCTCTTGAAAACTCCTCTTGAAAACTCCTCTTGAAAACTCCTCTTGAAAACTCCTCTTGAAAACTCCTCTTGAAAACTCCTCTTGAAAAGGACAGCGGCTTTTTCTCGTCACTATCCCACTTCTTGCAATTTGTGTTTGCCATTTGTAATTTAGGGATCGTTTTTATCGGTGATATCACCTAACTTACTTAAATTGAATCCTAGGAACGCCAAACATTTCTTGGCTTCCTGTCAACGTGTGGGATAATGGCTGCCACAATGACTTTGGTGTCGTTAACAAGCTTCTGTGCGATGTTCAAATTCCTCATCACCATCGTTTTTTTGACCCCGAAATGTCCCCAAAAAGTTGAGGCAAATAGGTATTTGGAAAACTCTTATAGATGGAAAATTTAGTATTCTGACAATTTTTCCTGGGTTGCAGACGATGCCGTATCACATCTCCTTCACACCAAACATTTGTATGCATCCAGTGCCGCAGCAAGGATGGGGGTTTGCGGGTTAAACCCCCCCCCCCAGAGCTCAGAGAATTTTTGTGTAAAAATACTTCAGTGTGATAAATTTAGTGTCTAATATTAAGGGGGGACGGATGACTCACAACCAAAGCATCAAACTATTCACACAGTCGTAAAACTCTCCATTTTGGACCATTTATCTTAAAAGAATTTCAGGGGGAGGGCCCCCACCCTGGCGGCTATTCCATACCCCTCAGACCCCAAAGCATTACGAGTTGAGCCTAAAACCCTCCTAGCCTTAATTCCTGGTTGCGCTCCGGTATGAATCAGTGTGTGAGTCAGTGGTTGGAAGTGGGTTTTATAGCAGGGGTTTTACATGGGATTAGAGTCTCCATGATGGCCAAAGTTTTGTGAGAATACTATTTCACTAGAACACAGTGGCGGATACAGATGGGGGCGCAGGGGGCGCGCGCTCCCCCTTTGCGGGGCCACCCGTATTGCCAAACATAGCAGAACCATAATTTTAACTTTTTTATATCATAAGATGGCATTGTCTTGAATGTGTGTTAAATCACTTTAGTTAAAATTTCTGAAGCTCTGCATGTGACTTGATTATTTTTTATTGCGATAAAAGTAAAGGTAACTCAAGATGTCTTTTGCGCCCCCCCCCTTGAATTTTCTCTGTATCCGCCACTGCTATAACAGTATTTCGTCATCTCGATGATGATGTTAACCAGATGATGTGCCACGTCAAAATTAAGGTCGTACTTTAGTAAATTTATGTGGAACTACAAAGTTTTTTACTTTTCAGCTTATATCATTGTTTCCATTCTATAATGACAAGTAAATTTTTAACAATGTTCTTATTGGATACCTAACGATGTTAGATGAATATTCCAACGAAATGTTGGGCGAGAAGGAGAATCTGACCCGGTGTAAAACCAAGGTCGTCTCCACCAAATTTTGGGCGAATGAATCAGTGGGGAGAAGTTGCTCAATGTGCGTAAGAGGTTGAGGAATGGTGTGTTCCGGTTCACCTTTATTGTTAAGGCCATTGACCTATCGTGAAAAGTATTTAGCAATAGTGGGAAAGAATTGACAAATTGTTATCAGGAAATCAATGACAATTGCACTGCCTAATTTGTAATCAATTTGAATTACAAAATAATCCTTGAAAAAGTAATCAGTAGGACTACAATTACTTTTAATTTTGCTCCTGTAAATGATGCAATCACTGTGAATATTTTCTCAAACTGTGAGACTTGCATGGAAATCAGCATTTTCATTATAATTTAATGTCATTCCATCACATAATAATTTAAGTGTTTCATTGGGTCACTTTAGGCATTAATTAATATGTTCCAATCCGAATTCACTCCTGTGTATGAGGTAATGGCAGATGAATCAGCCTTTCAATCGACCTGCATGCAATTCTAATTTTCTCTTCTGAACACTAAAATATAATGGTTACTCGCGTGAGCTTTTGAGATTGGATTACAAATGGAAATTACTTTCTCAAAAATGTATCGATTTCAAGTAAATATTACTAGATTTGTAATCGTTAACAGTAATCTGATTACTTTTACTTCATTACGTCACACAAGTGGTATTTAGTTACCATGTTGGAAGGTGTTGACAATAGCATTTCTAACGGGTGTTATTGTTTTGTTTTTCCTCTCTTTGCAGTATCTTGGGTGTGTGGAGGTTTTCGAGTCGAGGGGTATGCAGGTGTGCGAGGAAGCTTTGAAAGTATTAAGGGTGAGTACTCCAAGCGCCTACTCTTTATACTTGTTATTGCATTTATCATTCTTTGTGTGCAAAAGTATTTCTTTTTATAACGTTTTTCTTTTGTCAAGTTTAAGAGCTCAGTCAAAGTCAAATGCTAGCCTTTGCATTTTTATTGTCCCTGATTCCGCTGAACTTTCGTAGCAAAATAGAGCAACACACACCAAGTGTTATTAGATTTAGTATGTGAAATGATCTTTTTGCTAAACATTTACTTATTATTATTTTTATTTCAATTTTGATATTTGTATGGAATAAGATTCTGCATGACCACTTATTACATAATTGTAGACTTTTTCTTGGAATTTGGGTCTCTTTTTTCATTAATTAAAATAACTGATAAAAAGCCAATGTTTCAATTAATGGTAATGTCAGGCCAAATTAAATTTCTGAAATGTTGGCTCAGAGTTTTTTATATAAAAATAAGAGAAGTACACTATTCTCCAAGGTATACGAATATATTATGGTGTCACTAGATATGTGACTTATTGTTAAGCAAACAAATGTTATATTTGTTTCCATGGTTGTAATGTAAATGTAAAAAAATAATATTGTTGTACATTAATTGTGTCAATTACGATATGACGGACGTGGTTTCAATTTGGTCCTTTTTAATCATATTTCATACTAATTATAGACGTATTCACATATGTGGCATGCTGTTTTAATGTGTTGTGTTTCTTGAGTGTTTTTCTTTGTGATTTTCTGTTGGCATATTAGCCCTTCTGGAAATTTTTACTACTAAGTTTACTACTTAAATAAAAAAAAAAAACTTGAGCCAGGTGTGTTTGTTTAAATCATTTGTTTACAAGTCTCAACAAACTTTCAAAAATAAGTATGGGAAATATAGTGGTTGATAAAATTATATCTATTTTTTTCAGAATTCAAGGAGAAGGCCTGTGAAAGCCATTCTGTATGTCTCAGGCGATGGACTCAGGGTTGTGGAAGATGAGACCAAGGTAGGAGAAATTTTTCCATTATTATTTATTACATTAAAATAATTTTGTGGGACTTATGTGCAAGGCTTTTTGTTGAGGCTAAATCGTTGGTGTATAGAGCTGCTATTCCTCTTCATTAATCAAATTCTTCTTCTCCCATCAGATGCTCCATGTATTTCATCCGGGGCCCACCTAACTCTGCACTAATTCCCTTCCAAGATAATTTTCAATATTCTATATATATATATTTCTGACTTCAGTACTCTTCAATCTGCAGGGTCTCATAGTGGATCAAACGATAGAGAAGGTCTCCTTCTGTGCTCCTGATCGCAACCATGAGAAAGGCTTCTCGTACATCTGTCGGGACGGCACCACTCGTCGCTGGATGTGCCATGGGTTTCTGGCATTGAAGGAATCTGTGAGTATTTGTCAGCCTTCACAATTCTAGAGAAATAATTCTGGATCACTCTTCTCATTCGATGATCTTCCCTTCCTGTGGGAACATCTCAAAAGATACCTCTTGTCGCTGTGAGGTTTATTTGTGACTGTGTGAGATTTATTTATTTATCAAAGTCAACGAGCGTATATTCTCGTTTACTAATCATACAACAGCTTGAATTCAACTTAAGCATAAAAATAACCAAAGTTTGAAATAATTATTATAATCACATAACTACTAATGGTAGACAAAGTGAATGAAACCTTAAACCCTCCTCCTTACTAGCAGAGACTATGAATGTTGTCCTCGCAGTTGAATGACGTGTTTTTAATTTGGCGCAGAAGGCGAATAGAAATTGTTAGTAGGTAATAGTTTTTTGTTCAAACTCCTCCTTGTTTCATCCAATTGAATTATATAAATCTTAAAATCAGTCCCCCTAAGTATCATTACCCCCCTTCGCTATTGCTAGGTGATCAGCCTATTTGATCCACAACTCCACAGTAAGAATAAGGGTTTTTAGGTTGGTCATATGAGAAAACTTTTTGTATGAGTCATATACACATAAATGACTTTTAAGTTGGAAAATATTTTGAAATAATGTTGTTGGGCCTCGAATCAGCAACATTTGTAACTGGATTTAAGTATGGCAACCACTAGCGTAGTTATGCTACGGGAGCAATGACAATCAGAAGGCTGTTTTACGATTGTCTTTCTTTCTTTTGCGCTTGCAATTGCTGTGCAATGTGATTGGTTTGCCGCAAGCAATGCATGTGTTTTTCTTTGCGTCTGCTCGCAGGGGGAGAGGCTGAGTCATGCCGTTGGATGTGCCTTTGCTGCGTGCCTCGAGCGCAAGCAGAAGCGAGACAAGGAGTGCGGCGTGACGATGACGTTCGACCACAAGAACTCCACCTTCACTCGCACGGGCAGCTTTCGGCAAGCGTCCATCACCGAGAGGTTGCAGGATCCACAAGATTTCAAACCCACTGGTGTGTACCCTATGATCCATTATATAATGAATGGGTGTGACTCAGTCTATGCACATGTCGGATGAAGTGAATATTTTTTTCATGTGTTTTCAGCCATCATTCCATCGTTAAGCCACCGTCATGTGTTTGTTTTCTTATCTCTTTGTTTTATCCTCTATTTGTATTTATATTTGGATATTCACTCGTGGTGACCTGTAAATTTATGAATTTGATATATTTGTGATCAGAATACTTGATTTTTTGTTGCTTGGATCAGTTTTCCCATTGCATCTCCAGCATTCTTCTTCCATGGCGTAGGGAACCATGCCCAGAGCCATCTGTTGGCCTACAAGTTGAGCTACATCTGTTGGGAAATTGGTTGCATTGCTTATATGCATAAAAATTCATGTGAAAGCAGAATCTTCATGGCTTGATTCCCGGTCAGAGTGAATTTTTTTCCAAAATTAGACCATTGACAGATTATCTTTAAATTTACAGCATGTTGGGTGGATGCCCAGACATTGGTTTAAAGTGTTTGGTAAATCGAGGACATTTGTCAGCCCAAGTGATTTCTTAGTGGATGGCCACTACTTACTCTATGAAATCAATGTAATTTCTCCTATTCATATTTGAATTTGTTCTTCACAGGTGGAGAAATTATCCCACAGTCGAAGCCAACAGTCCACAATCCGTTTGCCATTGAACGTCCGCATGCCACTCCAACAATGCTCCAGAGGCAGGGGTCCTTCCGGGGCTTCCAGCAGTTGAACCATGCATCACCCTTCAAACGACAGCTGTCGCTGCGCATCTCCGACCTCCCCTCGACCCTCGAGAGGCAGCGATCGCTCAGCCTAGAAGGCAATGACCTCCGAGCCCCCATCAAAGCACCTGGTGAGTAAACTGCCATCACGCGTCATCATCTCCCCTGGAAAACAAACTCCCTACATTCATTTTATTTCCCAAACTACCAAATACAAGTAGTGCACAGTAATATGTATCACTTAAAACATACCGGATTAGGGAGTTACCTATTATGATGTAAGCAAATTCAAGTAAAATGCATTTCATAATTCTATGTACAATCATAATCTTGGCATTATATTACACATGTTTATTACTTTCCCCACTTATATACATTTATGATGATTTTCCATTTATATATTTACTATCTGTCATTCTAAATTTCTGTACCATTAAATATTTTTCAATTTGTCAGGTTAGACTTTCTCTTGTATCTTCAGTAGTGAAATTCTAAAAAATAGCATCTCAGGTTATCCAATAATTAGTGTCATCACTGTTTTAGGACAGAGTGACTACCATCTTTCTTCTGGAATAAAATCACCGTCTTAATGGTGAAAGTTATTAGCCTCTAGAGCAATAGTCCATGTGATTCCACTGTCTTTTCCTTCAGAGCTATGAAAGCAGTCAATTATCTGTACATAAGAGCACATTTTTGACCATTTCTAACCCCCAATGTTGACAAAATTAAATATTTGTGAAACTCACTTTCATTCCAATCAACTGTGGCAGTGTATTCGCCATTTCCTTCAATACACCTTCATTTCACAATTTCATTACGCATATTCACTACTCTTGGTTTTTTTCCTGTTTATACTATCAGATTATGTCATAAACAACTTTCTGCATACCACTATAAAATTGGTTTAGTGTTATTTTCTTGCAACGAGAGCAAAACCTTGAAATTATCCACTTGAAAACCATTTTGAAATGAGCAAAGAAAGCCTGGGCAATATTGAAAATTGAATTGAACAATCTTTTATTGCCAATTTTCAAAACTCCATGTCAGCTTACCAACCAATCAAATAATTGTCACATTTCATGGAACAGTAATCCTCTGCTTAATGAATGGTTTGACTAACAGTGGATCCAGAATGGATTAGTAAAGCGAGGGTCTGATGAATAGCAATACATAACCCAGGCCTAAGCATATCTAAAATCTTGAAATTTTTGTTTACCCTTTATTGCCAATGAGCTGGGAATTTTCTGTGAGCAACTTTTGACGCCTCCATTATCAAGTTAACTATTCATTGTTATCTTGAAGAGATTCCACATATCCTATAGTCCAAGTTGTCATCTTTGTTTTTAAACCTGCTTGACCCACTCTGGTGCAATATGCTGTGGTGGCAGTCATCCTTTGTAGTGGTATTTGGCCACGAATTTAATAATAGCAAAACACTAACGATTGAAGGTGTGGATTCACTAATATGTTGGAGCTCTGGGGAACTGCTTGTTTTTTGTGTTTCTCTACTAATCAATGGGTGCGACTCTGGGGATGGATTCAACTGAAAGCATTTACTTGTTTGCGATTTAAATTTTTCCTGATGAATAATATTTAGAAATTCTGATTGGACTCTGCTTCAGGTCACTTACCGCCGACATTTTAGAAACTTACTACATGCCATGAAACTTCAATCATGATACTGTCTTTCATCTGAGTAAAACTTCAAGTAAATTACATAAAACAGATGAGGAAAGAACAGACAGTAATTTGATGACGAATTACGAGCATCAGCCAATCATATGATGCATACACTTAATTGCTGAGCCCGACCAATTCAATTCAGTGTGAAACTTGGCACTACATAGAGAAGGGAAACAAGTAATTTTCCGAAATGTTGGCAGAAGTGAAACCAACAGCCTGATGCAGAAACGGAGTGGAATTTTCATAATCAAATTTACCAATAATAACTTTTGTCTTTGATTTTATCATGGGTTGGCACTCAACACAGAGCCTTTGAAATACATATGTTAGCATCAGATTAACAATGAATTAATTCCATTTGCAAGACATTTTCTTGTATTTTTTGTCCCTTTGGAATAAAAAAAGGAACTTATCGAGCCATGTTCTTTGGTTCTGTATTATTTGACTCATGATTTTAAAATTTTAGGAACGATTCTTTCGCAAAATGATACTGATCATATAGGTTATAGCGCCATCTTTTATTAGTGACATATCATGGAATTTGCTGTGTTACTCCATGGATTACATTCTAAGTGTTGTCATTATTACTTTTCATCTTAATAATATGACACTTTCTTAAACAGGAAGGCATTGTATTTGTTGAGGAAAAGCAGTGGCATAGGCAGGAATTTCATTTGAGGGTTGTTGGTCCAAAAGCAGGGGGAAAATTTTTGAAAAACAGGGTAGTAAGTACACCCATGTCTCGTATAGCGCAAGGGATGCGTTCCTTGGGGTCTTTGCGCTATACGAATTTGCGTTATACGAGAGCGTTTTAACATAGGGAAGATAGGGATGCGTTCCTGGTAGCATAGGTCTTTGGTATTGAATTTCCTCTAAAACATCTATATTCCCATAAAAAGCCTTAGAAAACATTATTTCTATAAATATTTATAGTTTAAAACATCTTTAAAGATAGTATTCACACATTAAAAGACTTTTATTCACGTTAAAAAAAATTCTTACGTGCTTTCGAAATTCCATCCTGTCGTGCGGGTGGGCTAACATCTGCTATCTCAGGGGATCGTAATGCATTGCCGGCAGTTGACGATTTTTAAAACTAGTCTAAAAACAACTGTTGTGTCACCCAGGCCCTTTTGTAGCTCATCGAAATGACAGGAAAATGCTACTTTAAATGCCATTTCATAGCTAGCGGAGTTTATGAATGATAAATCATTTTAATTTGAAGTCCTCCGAGTCATTAGCAGCTACGTGAAACAGTCTTTAAATGCCTTGAAACCTGACCCAGGTTTTCCTTCCCTGAAAATGAATGAACGAGAATGCATTCTTTTCCAAAAGAATATCGTCTCGTCAACACTAGATCTAGTTGAGGGGGAAAGGAGCCACTTTCAATAACAGCTTGGAGTTCATCAGAAAATGTTGTGGTGGCTGCGCTATCAACACTTGCAGATTCACCTGATATCGCCGCACTGAAAATACCTGCTTGCCGTTTAAATTCTGGAACCAACCGCTTTCACTAAATGTCTCGGAGCGATTACCACTCTCGTCTTTTTGTACTGATTCACCATGAACTTTCCGTATGTGTAGACCGCTTGGTTGAAGTTGGTGCGGCTGAGGTCACTGGTATTTTAGCTTCGTCTTTATTCAAAATAAGGCATCGTGAGTTTAAACTTCCACGCAATATCGCTTTGACGCTCTCCATTTTCAAAGCAATTGACCTCTCTCAAGTCCTCTTCTAGGTTTATGGTTTTTCTTGATAAATTCTTGATTTTTCTACACGCATTCCTATTTTTTGCCATATTCTCTTGGTTTTTACTCTGTATGGCTCTATCTAAATCACCTTCTTCTGCTGAACTGTATTCCTGAGACGCAGAAGGCCTATGACTGCGGGGAGGGAACGAAGCCATTGTGTTTGAGACTCTATAGCGGACCCTTTTATGTGTTGATGCTATTCATGCGCAACTCGGCCTCCGCTCCATTTCTCCCCCGTGAATACCGATGACCTTGAAGGCTTTAGCGTAGACCCTCTACCTGGAAGTCAATCGCCCGGTAACCTACGACGGCAAAAATACGTCTCAAACCGTATTGCTGAAAAAAAACTCATTTCCACTAGCCCCACGCTTAATTAACGATCTAAATTATTTATTATCATTCTGTTAAGGAGACGAGATAAATCTTCGGTAGGCCGGCTATCTGGACCCAATGACGAGTAATACTTTTGGCAATTGCACAGCAATGAATTTCGATTAATATATAAACAAAAAAGAAGATTTGAGGCAAGAAATAATATTAATATGCGTAAATTGATAGAAATTACGTGTGTACTTAGCGCAAGTTCACGTTTTATCATGAGAGCGTTTAAAATTTTTGATTAGGCTACACTGCGTTGCAATGTTTCCCCGAGGAACGAATTTGCGCTATATCGAAATTGCACTAATCGAAATTGCGCTATACGAGACATGGGTGTAATGGGTTCTAAACTAATTTTAACACTTTTCATAATCGAAAAAACTTAATTTGTTAAAGAAATGTTTTGGAAATTCATGATTTTTCAATATTTTGTTTTCTTTTATGAAGGAAAAAAATTGTGTTTTAATATTTCCGGGAGGAGGTCCAGATCAATTTGTTTGTTGAATTTGTTTTTTTAATATTATTGATATCATGTTCTTAGGGCTCTGAGAGAAATATATGTAGCCATGTCCGAATTGTGAAGCATGCTTTGGGTTAGTGTGCTTGCTCATTAAGCAGTGATGATTTAGCAGAATTGAAGAATTCTTGAAGCATTTGAGTGCTTCAGTTTTTGGACATCTTCGCTTTAGTGGTAATTACTTCATTGATTCATGAACTAAACATTTGATGGCCAGTATATGATTTTAAGCCATAAGCGAGTTTTTCAGTAAATCATTAGGATTTGTAAAGTGTTTTCAGATCAAAGTGGTACAATTACAGTTGAGATATTTGCGTCAAATTGTTTAAATGCATGAAAATACCCATTAATTACAATTTGCAATTATCAAATTATATTGTGACTCTAATTTTGTCTTAATTATTCAATGTATTTGGGTAATCAAGTATTTGCTTAGGGTGTTTGTAAGTTACTGCTGCCTTTATAATTTCACATATTGCAAAGTTACTTCACTAGCCATGCATCAATTAATTATATATGTTGTGTGTATTTATCTGTACGCATATACCACGTTTGTGGCATACAATTCAGAGTTGGCCAAACTCAAGCATTCATTAAGACCACTCCAATGATTGCTATAGAGCGTTCCAGATTTAGTTGACAGTACGGGCCTTATGGATAACACTGTTGCCAAGCTTCCGCTCCACCGGCAGGCATCCTAACAGCATATGCAACCACACATAATAGAGCGCCAAAATGATTTAGTTCAAAAAGGAGTTAGGGATCGCACGAAAGACGACGTAAATTAAGGAATTTTTCTGCGTAAATTACAATACCTTTCCTGCAATATAAAAGGAAAAGTCTTTTGTTATTTTATGTATGTACTTATTCAATGCACAAGCTGAATCATGAATAATCTGTAATGTAAAAAATAACAATAAATTGAAGGATAATAAAAATTATCGCCACTCCTGAATGAGACAAAATTTCTATTCCTTCCATATTATGCAATATTTTTTGGCTCTGGCTAGTATTACATGAAAGGCGATGTTGTATAAGACATCATCAATCTTTAATTTTTCAAAATTTTCCCGTACTTGGTTTATTGTAAATTAAAGATCTCTTTTCAAGCTGACATCTTCAAAGCTAATTTCCTTAATGTTCTCTTTCCTCCACCTTGTAGTAGGCAAGGATTCCAATTTCCTTGAGTAATAAGAGGCATTATCTACCACTATAATTGATCCTTCGGGTAAGTTTGCAAGAAGTGAGTGCTCAAACCATTTCTCGTAACACTCGCCAGCCACTTCTTCATGATCATCCAGTGAGTTCTTTTTGTACAGAAACACATGCGATGCTCCTTTTATGAACCCGTTTTCCGTTCCTGCATGTATAATTGCAAATCGTCCTCCTCGGGAAGTGGGGGCCAAGCCCAGTATTTAGTCCAGCAAGGAAAGCTTGACGCGGATTTTCTAATTGTTTGTTTCGCAAACTAATGTTCACTATTCGTCCAACATTAATCCAACTTTCGCCTGTGAATACACTCGTCCTGTGTTCGCGACAATATTTTTTTAGCTGCCTTAAATAATTAATTGTGCCACCAACGAATAATATCATCCCTTTCGTTAAGGATGATTCTTTTCCCCCTGCGTTCGTACACGAAGCCTATGTCCAAAAGAAGACGATATAGTGTTGTCCTTTTGTAATCTGGGAGAATACTATCCATATTTACCGAGTTTAAGATGGATTTTAAAGTCGGAGGAATATTTTTCACGAAGGATTCATGTACCTTCCTTCTAATTCCCGATCTCACCAAACCGACGAAAATCACTGCTCTCGAATTTTTGTAAGGCTGTCAAATTTATTTAGTTTTTGAAGGAGTTACCAATGGACCACGGGAGCTTTCCTTTCTCACTCTGTAAATAGTGAACTCCTAGCACCCAGTAGCCTTCGAAGCTTCTCGACAGGCCTCACTAATGCTGAGAGATTTCCTTAAGTACGAGAAGACTTTGAGCACCAACTGTCTTTCGCGGCTTATGAGCTTCTCACCTTTTCTCCTCTTCTTTGTATAGGACATATTGATTGGGCTTGTTACTGCAAAGATAAGTGTAAAACACACTACACAATTCTCAAAATCAGCAGACCACACAACACTTGTTTACTCCAAAAAAATGCAATGACAAACTGAACGCCTTCGTAAATTCTTCCCACGGCCCCTTCGGCTAGGGTCGCTTTTGGTGCAGGTTATATGGTACCCTATGAAAGGAACTCAGAAAAAACCCAAGCCCCCTTTTCTAAAAGGCGTGCACTGGATGGGGTAGTGTTTCGTACAGATTATGAGATATTCTTTTTCTTGGTTTCCGCGATGGGACCTAAACACCCAAGGCGAAAGCGTCTTATTTCCAAGCCGCTTGCTTACTTTCATGTATCAATGTATTCAGATAAAAACACTGCTGTTACGACGTATGAGAATTCTCTGTTTAGGAAATCAAACGAATAGATAAATACATTTCATAGTATGCATTGACAAAAAAAACTCCTTTTCCGCCCGAGAATTTTCCCTCTGCGCGCAAGAAAAAGCAAGTAGCCCGGCCCAGCGGCACCGTAATATTTTTTCTTAAGATCAAAACCTTGTAACTCGCTTCAGAGTTGATGTAAGTTAATGATTTTTTCACCAAAAATAACCTTGTAGTTTTCTTCACATTTGATATGCAGCATATAGGGACCTACGACGTAAGAAACGTAAGTTAGTAAGCGACTACTTTTTACCTTGCAAAAATCAAAATTTTCTTGTCCTAAAGGGTGTTACGTCGGCATAACAACATTTTAACTCAATATTTGTACAATTAATGAAGACCTTCAAGGAGAAAATAGTGTGAAGAATTTTTTGCAGAAGATTCAATTCAATACAGACAACGGTCAGGCAGAAATTGCGAGAAGAAGATAAAGTAAAAAAATACACGTTTCTTACGGAAATTTAAGGAAATGTTTTTTATAGCTTTTGTTATAATTTTTATCGAAAATCTATTGGCACCATTAAATGCAGCATCCTTTCTACATAAGAATGCAATTTTTAATCAGTGCATAATGCAACAACAATTTTCGTGCAGTTATTGACAACACCGCGCTCCCGGCCTTATGGAGATTAACATGGGAAACAATTCTCCATATGAGCCCATACTGTCAACTAAATGTGGAACGCTCTATACCTTCTTAGCCTTCTGGCTAGATGCTTGGGCTAATGATTTTGATGTTTGAACAGGTTTCAAGTGCATTTGGAAACAATTGAATGGTCTTCCATGCAAACTTGAATCATGCTAGCTCCTTGAAGCACGCCATTTGGACATGGAATATGTTTCTTGCCATACCAAACAAAATACACTTCAGTTGAAATTATTGGGAGCCTGGTAAAAGTATGAACTGTTTTCGAAAAATTAATATTTGAAGCTCTCACGGCAATACCACTCCATTGTGCTAACTCAATCATTTCGAAAACATTTTCAGTAATTTTTTTTACCACACGATTGCTGGTTTGCCATTTTTAGATTAGCCTTCATACGTAGAAGTTTCAGTATTTATCATTATGATGTCAGCCATTTATATACGCATTCTCGAATTGCTTTTGGCAATGAAATTTTTTAAAGTAGACCTTTTGTAATGCCTGGTTTTGGCCCATTGGCCCTGCATTTATTATATATATATATATCAATTTGAATGCCTTTTGGGCCTTGCTAACTTGTTTATTTTGAGTGTGTAGTACATAGTTGCAATCACATATTTTCAGTTGGGTCATGATACATTATTCAACTGAATTGTAAATAATGGAATGCTAATGCCAGCCTCCCCAAGTGAAATTACTCATGTGGCAGTGTTAAGAAAGAGCTCTTCAATTGCATTACTCTTGGGCAATCATGCATCTTTGAAATTTTTTTCTCTGCATATTTAATTTGGAAGAGGATGAGAATGGTAGTATAATTTACTTGATGCAGTATGATTTCTTTTGCACCTCTAAATGTGATCTCCTCACCTTTGAATATTGTGCATGGGAGGCAGCCGTGATTTAAGGGCCTGGACGGGCTCTATCCGCTGCTCCCATGGTGCATAACGACCACTGTTCCATTGTTTACAGCTCAGTGTATTGTTCATGCCTCTCTTATTATGAATTAATTGATTAACGATGCCAATGAATTATGTTTGTTTCCAATCCCCAGCTTGCCTGCCCCTTATTGGCAGGACAGGTAAGAGACATGGCAAGTCTCGTCTTATGATTACTAATTATTACTCTCCATGTGGTTGCATGGCTTCCTATTTCATGTCTCCTCTATGTCATTCTGCATGATACGTCATTTGTTAATACTCTCTCTCTCTCTCTCTCCACGTCCATTATTTCTCAGGATCTTATCATCAATTTAATCCAAGCTCTAATATCCTTATACCCAAACAGCATAGTGATATCTTTTTTATATATCACTTACCTACTTGTCAAAAAAATATCATTGGTTTATAAGTTTTATATCTTAAAAACGTTAAAATTTCTTCATTAAAAATTGATATGCATCATTTATAATATTTTACTGGGTACTTTTTGAGTATAGGACATCAAAATGTATTTTAACTTCAGGGGCTCATGAAGAGAGGAATGGCTGATAGATATGTTCTGAGTAGCAATTTTTTCTTCCTTTAGTAACTCTCTTATCTCCAGTTCCACCAAACATTCCACGCTCAGTCCCTTATTCCCTAGGTTGAGGATATTTTGCATAAAATTGCTCATAAAGTGTGTGACAAAATCGGTCAATGTTGAATAAAAATTCCGTGGAAATGGTACCTTATCTTTTTAATTTATTGGAATGGATTTCCATCACACTGCACCTCAAACCATTATTATAATTTTATTGATTGCCTAAGGGGAAAATTTTATTGCAACTCCTTCAGATTTTGAGGCAAAACTAGAAGTAATAAATGAAGAAATATTACCACAATATGTATTGTGCAATGTCACTGTGGCCCAAAGAGAAAATATTTACTGTTGAATTTAGGCTGTGACTCTGAGAGTGTGATGAAATAAGTGATTCTCAGTGGTGCCGTAAGGATGATATCAGCAGATTTAGGGGTGGTTTATTAGAACATATCCAGAATTTAAATTCTTTTTGCATGTTTCCTCAAATTTATCAGACACACTATATGTTTCAACTGACAGAACCTTCGTGGGTATTGCACCTCATGCTGGCTGTGTGAGTGGAAGTTTGTTTGATAGACTTGTGGAAGTGAGCAGCAGTATTTCTATTACGCTGTAAGGATAATTATCACAGATTTGTGTTATTAGTTGACAGCTATTTGTGTCTTATAATGTGTGTTGTTCTCTTGTGTGATGAAAGAGTATGGCTTTGCGCAGGACACAACTAAACCATTTTGTTCCGTGTGATTTATTTTCCTCAAGCACAGCTTAATGATTCTGTTTCCTTTTTTTAAAATGATTTTGGCTAGTATTGGCTTAATCATGGCATCCGTTTTTGTTAAACTGTGCTGATAAAAATCACTTGGAAATGAATTTTGCTGAATATAAATGGCAATAAAGAAATTAATACACTAAATTGTGGAATGTGTGAGACTTGGCATGGGACTTATCTTACTCTGCACTTGGTGTCTCTTTCAATGTTTTTGGTATTTTTTATCATATAATTTTTAAAACTCTTACTTGTTGTGGACAAAAAAATTTTTTTAATGTAATAAAGGCTATAGGAGAAGAAATGTACAGTTATCACTAATTTTGGGTTGTTGGGTTTGAACCCATCTATGCTTATTTTTTTTGAGCCTACTGCCTTGTCTACAATGGGACATGTACCGCAAGCAAGCTGGAATGGCATGTCACTGTGGACATAAGCCGTAAGAAAGATAGTCAAATTCCTCCTAATGCCTTGCGGCAAATCGTGTTTAGCAAATAACAGAGTGCCATAAGCATGACTACTGTCAGTGCAATGTCTTGCCAAACCAGAAGTGCGTGGTAGATAATTCAGTTGACCACTGCTGTAAGTCCGAGAAATGGAAAATTTCAGAAAAGGCATGATGTATGTAATGTAAAGGAACAAATATTGGAGCCAAAGTTACGTTTTGGCTTTACTGAGCTGAATAATACATTTCATACTGATGACTTTAGTAGCTTTATGGCAACTAAAACCTAAGAATAATGAAAAATACCAGTATTGTGTGTTGGTGAAACTGGGAGAACTTCTTGATCTATATTCATTTGATGTGATCAGAAACATTGAATGTTTATGGAACCATTGATAGTGCAAAAGGAGTGCATTAGAAGCCGTGGAAGAGTGAATTTTGAAAAAAAAAGCTCCGCAAACTACTTTATCTTGCAAAAAAATGAGGTGAAAACACATGTGAATCTCCTTTGCAAGACATAATATCAGAACTCAACTGTCTCTGCATGCACCTTCTTTTTGAATAGACTTTACGTTTCCAGTTGGAGATAAGTAATTTCCTATGGCTTATGTCTTACGGTATCTTCCATACAGCTTAGGTACAATTGTTGGCCTGGCATGAAACTAACAAATTGTTTTTCATGTTTGTGTATCCACTTCAAACAACAGTTACGTTTTTGTTTTCCATGCACTTTTCAAAGCTAATGGCATTTCACACTGCTGAACTCTTTTTATCTGCTGTCATTGTCTTTGTGTGTGGTCTCTGCTATCTTTGAGGGAATTGTTAGTGGAGTGTTGCTGTCCTTTTATTTGCAGCGAGTCCACAACCGCCTCCAAGGACGACGAGGAACAGGCTCCACTCGCTGCCAAACGCCGTCAACAGTGAGTGTCCCCCTGACGACAACCCCCCCCCCCACTCTGTGTTCTCCACCCGTCTCTCATGTGTATTATAATAATAGTGTGGCTTTGTTGGCTCTTTGCCAATGGGTGGCGAGGGCTTTGATTTTGCATGCTAATACATAGTTAGACGGTCTCTCTCCCCACCATTGGCTGTAATCGCTCCATTGGTTTGACAATAAGATTCTGCTTCAAATGAATGCCCTTCATTTACGATCGGAACAAAGGAACAACTGGCCTTGGAAAAGGCCGAGTTCATACTTGAGTTTGAAGAATTGTCTCTCGGCAACGACTCGGTCGTTTGTAATGACATAAAGTGGAAGGAAATTAATTTATTTCTATGTTTCCTCAATGTAATGACCAACTCATACTCACTGTAACTATGTTAATTACTAGGTTATTATGAATAAAAAGGTACGATTTTTGGCTCATGGAAAATGGTTGTTCCACTTTGTACACTATTTTTTCAAGAATTTCTCCACGACTTCGTATGAGACTCCATGTACAGAAATAATGGACTTTTATAAGTCTTACTTAGCAACAGTGCCAATGTCTTTAAATAACAAAAATAACACTTTTTACTACAAATTTTGGCAGTAATAGAGATTAATTACAAATTTCTGCTCTTGGATATGCATTTAGAGGAATCCGTTCTTTCAGTACATTACCTCACAGAGCTAAATGAAAAATTTCTTGAAAACATAGCATTAAAATTGGGACAACTGTTTTTCAATCTTCGAAATAGTAACCAAAAAAGACTATTTCTTTTTTTCATACAAAGCTGGATAAAGAAATGTGAGAATGAGGAGGTGATGACGTTTGGGAAGCATTGCCTTTTACCTCCAATTTATGTATTGACAACCAATCGAATGGCTACAGAGATACTTTTCGTCAAACTCAGGAATTTTGAATTTTTGCAAGGACAGGAGTAATCAAATAATGCCCAATTAAACTCATTGTGCCATACTTAATGCAATTAGTGCTTAAATTTAAAATCATTCTTATCAAATCGAACGTGGTTGCGCTCAGAACCTTATCAACTCAATGGAGCGTATTGAGTGTGTGATACATAGCTTAGATGGACAGGTGCATACATATGTATGTACCTGCGCTACCCCTCCTCTCTTGGTACAATCACCACACCTTCACAAAGCATATTTGCATATATTATCATGCTGGGAATAAGTTGGTCTCACGTCAGCATGTCTAGCACCTGCACAGTATTTCATATTTATATATATTTGCTTATCACGCCTATTTACTAATGCACCTGTTATTAGAAACTGAGAAAACACTGATCCGCCACCTGTTAAACACGACACACAACATGCCTGAACATGCGTCCTTGCCTTAGAGTGGCTCAGGAGCTGGGCGTCTGACACACCACCATCTTTTTCAACCTGTCATGCCATCCACGATATTCATAGTGTACCTCTCATTGGAATATATATTAAAAGGTATTCAATACGACTGTAACCCATGTCAATGAAACCCTTAATATTACCCCAAACACCATAGTGTTATATTTTTGATACCATTTTACATCTATTTTTCATTAGTTATTAGTTGAAAACATATCACTGATGATATCTTTAATGGGCCAAAAATGATTATATTTATCACCAAAGTGATATTAATCAGTTATGTTATTTTGTCAAGAAATGATTTTTTAATCAATTCCTGGAAACTTTGTTGGCACCCTGCTGTGAAGAATATTAACTGGCTGGCCAGTTACTGCTAGTTACTACGTATTATTTTTTGCTAGGTGTCACTTTTTCATATATAGCATTGATATAATATATTGATACTCAAAGAGTCATTTTTGGACATTTTTTTCATCTCTGGTTGTGTTATCTCAAGTAAATATCCTAGGTGATCCTTAAATGATGTAACTTATGTATCTTTTGAGAATGTAGACATAAAAGTAATATTTATTGGTGATATAAAATTCATTTCTTCTGGATGTGTAATTGATGTGTGAAGCTACTTGTAATATCATACCTATTCATTGTGAACTGTTATGTATTTCTTTCAAGTGAGTCCTATTCCTGAAGCATCACCTGTCAGTGACAAGGCAGACCCAGTGACGGCCATGTGCCAACAGCTGACGCAAGGTCTCTCTCTGCTCTCATCGGATGATGACCCATTCCTGTCTCAGCCAAACGGCCAGGTTGGTATTGTGGTGACTCATCTTTTTGGAATTGTTAATTACTGAGTACGATCATAGTTTTGTTCATTATTTCTCTTGAGGATGGAAAGGTACTTGTGCGATTCTTATGAAACATAAGCTAACTTCACTAATTTAACTTTAATTTTAATTGCCCTTACATTCTTACTTTTTAAACTGTAACTGGTACTTGAAACATTGTGCAAATTTTAAAGTGTCTGTAACTGAGTCCAGTTACATTGTTTTGGACGTTTACCCATCTCTGATTGTAAATTTAGTGGTCACAAGGAATTAGTGTCCAGTGAATGAGTTGGAGAACCACTGTCATGAAAGTCTTGCTAATTACCCGCATTGCAATTAAGTCCACAAGTGACCAATTCGAAGAGAAAGCTATGCCAGTTTGTGAAAGATGTTGGCACAATGTGATAGATTTCTTTCTGATTGAAAAATGTTTAATATTTTAATTAAACAGTGGTGAACTCATCACTCAGTGTTACATTGATGAAATGGGATTTTGGCTGCTCAGTGCCATTATCTAGGAACAATGTCATGGGGTAGTGGGGTGCATAATACATGGGAGTTTAAAAGTGAAAGCTGCTGAATTTTGGTCTGCCCCCTTACTTCTGCTCATTCCCCCTCCCCCCCCCAATAAAAAAATGCATCATTTTGGTTTATGTCCGTTTCATTTATTATGGAGCCTCAAACATTTAATGTCACATTAATAACTTTCAGATTAAAATAAAGAGAATATTCCATACAATAATTGTTATATATTTGTTTTTAATCTCAAATATGATGAGACCGTTTGCCTGTCAGACCCTTGTGCCCCCCTCACCCCAAAAAAATCCTGGATCTGCCCTTGCACCCTAATGTAAATGCCACCAGATATTGCACCGAAAACATGGCACTGACAGCTGCTAAAACCCAGGTCCGTCGGTATTAAATCAAGACTGGAGTTTACGATAGAGTAATTCATCATGAAGGTCAGCAACTTCATAAAGTTATGCCTTAAATGATTTCTTATGTTTTTTTATTTGTGTGATAATTCTGTGATTGTCTTTTTTCAGTTGCAGGCAGCTCCGACCATCTTGAACAACCAGTCTGCGATGGCCGTAATGGCCACCCCTCCTGCTGCTGGTGTCCTCTTTGCCAACTCCATCAATCACAATACGTCTGGTAAGTACCATCATTCATATTTGTTTGGTATTATAAACATTTGAAGTATTTACTCCTGCCAGACCATTGCTTTGTATTGATACGTACAAAGCAAACTGCAGGGAACTTTAGGTGGCCTCAAACATTGAATCAAAGCTCAAATGGAGACATTGGAATATACAAAGTTGGCCCATCCACCAATCTTTTTTTTATGAATGTGATACAATTTTAAGAATAAAGAGATCCATATTTTTCTGTTTTTTGAACCATAACCTATTTCTTTATCTATTTTTGGGGAAATATTGTGGGCCTTAACCCTTTTGCAGAAGAATTTCATTTGTTCAGGCAGGACTGCATCGTTGAATTTACAGATCATAATAAAAAGTGACAAATGTTTAATGAACAACTATTCTGGGACCTATGTTTAGAAGAACATCTTCATCATCAGGCACATTGGACATAGATGAAATTTATCAGTTTGACTCACAACTTGTTTATGGTATATGATTGATAGGCGAGGCTAGGTAAAGATCTTCTTCGAAACCTTGGTCTCAGAGTAGTTGTGCATTGAGCATACATGGAAAAATAAAGTTATCAGCATTTGTTTTTCATAATTTTGCACAAATTTGCCACAGAAAATAAGACTTTTAACGCAATAAATTCTGAAAATTGCCTTTGAAATTTCATATTTTTTACAGGTTCTTCCCAAGTAACATTTTTGGTTGGCCCTCTGTTGGCAGATGGTGGGACACAGCGGTTGGCCCATGGTATGATTTGGCCACCTCGCCAACCGTATCCCAACCAACGATTCCCCAACGATGGGCCAACAGAGCATTACAGTCGGGCCTTCGTATTCCCAACTATAGGCCAACCCCTCTCCAACGATACACCGTTGGCCCTTTTCAATTCTGCCATCCGTTTCCCAACGAAAGCTATATTTTACTGGCATTCCTCATTTTTATAGAATGAGAGTTAAATTAATTTACCTTCTCACTTGATATGATACCGGTACATAGATAGAATCTTTACCTTTAACTCCCGATAAATCAAAATGAAATTAAATACATTAACAATCAATGCTATAGGACAAAGTAAGGTTACAGTGGTTAAAAGTGGAAAACAAAAAATCAATATCAGTTCAGAAGGTCCCCAACTTTTATTTTCACAAATTAGGACACTTTTTATTAGGACAAAATTAGGAAAATTTCAACAGCACCTTTCCATATTACAATATGGCACACACAAAAACTGTCCATCTTCTTTGTAGGGCAACAAAACACACTTAGATAAAATCTGGGTGGACTGTTCAATTTGCATCCAGGTACTAATTTTTTTACTACAAATATACCAATGGTACCACTTCTAAGAGGTAATTCAAAGAAATCCTCCTTAATTTCAAACATGTCACACTGCAAGATGTACACCCCTGAGTTATTTGATTCAATTGCCTTCACAATTCCTATTCTCTGGTCTTCGGTAATGAAATTGTTAAGTTTAGTCCATTTTACTTAATTGGATTAATAAGTGCAAGATTTAGGGATATTAATAGGAATCACAGAAACACTGATTGAGTATAATATAGTTGATGTATTTTCCATAAAATAATAATTGTGCAGTTGTTATTTAGGTTTACTCCTACAAATTCAATCTCATTCTCTTCAGAGAGGACTAAATCACTCACTTTGTCCATTGAAACACTGTTTTCATTAAAACTTCCACTTGTACTAGATATGCCACAATCTGAAAAAATATACATATCGATCTATCTAAATTAATGATGAAAAGTTTAAAATTCCACGAAACTATCTGTTTAAGGTAACATGATTTTAGGAATGCCAGTTTTGTAAGACTTACCAAATGAGGTCAATGCCTTATTTTTGTTAGAAGCACTCGACTTATTTTATTTAACTGCTATCACAAAGACATAGTGAATGGTCGCGTTCAGGCGACTCAACAGTTGCGGCACCGGTGGAAATTATCTCCTGAACGCTCACCGGTTAGTCACCGGTGAGTCAACATGTTGCAGATCAGACGCCATTTTTTCCACCGGGATTCGTCTCCGGTGCGAAAAACCGGTGCTTGGTAACATGTTGAGAATCAAAATGGCTGCGCCCATGACTTCTTCTGGCGAAAATATAACTTGTGTGTATATTTACAATGGGATGACCATACAGATTGAAGATAGCCCAGAAACTCACAAAAGGCTGAGTTCAGGTTATTTTATATATTTCTTATATATTTATATATTTCTCATATGTCGTATATGTGAGCTTCTTTCAACTTTAGCATCATCATATGTTAGCATCATTTCAACTTTCCGATCAGACTTTTTTGCAGATTATTTTTATTTAAATTTTCGGAAACTTAGAGTTTTCCTCTCCGGAAACACCCTCGCACTTTTCATGTAACGTATGCTCTACTAAGTTGATGTTCATGTTTCTCCATCCTAACTAGGCAGTGATATTTTTTGTTTTTTTTTTCCTCGGAAGTTTGCGATTTTTCATTTCTTGAAAAGGCCAGTTTTTTTGTTTTACTTCTATATTTTAACAATAATTGCCCTTTATGCAAAGGATAGTCTTCGGTAAATTCGAAATATCCTCCAGGAAATTTATCTATGTACAAGCTTACGAATGTTTCCTCTGTTTTTCCACGTACCTTTTAAGATATATTAAGTGAATATAAAGGCATGTAGCTCTTGGAGGACTAACGATCAGAATGAAATTGATAAAATAACCACAGTGGAAGATGGCTGTGATAATCACGCAAGAAGTAGCAGTAATTAGACGGATTTCTTTGAAAATTTTCACATCGTTATTTCAATTTCAAAATACTCATTTTTACAGACGGGAAATATTTTGCTGAATACTTGGAGAAGAACTCTGTTGAGCACCATTTGAGTAATGCTTGTAAGTATTTTTCCGTACTGCTGACGTTAATAATTAAGACTGTAACTCAGTAATCCCATAGGTAGTTCAAGTAGGTAATTAGTGAGTAGTCAAGACATATTTATATGCCTATAAGTTCATCTTAAAGGCGAAGTCTACCATGCTGAGCGCCGGTTTTCAGCAGCTGTGGGAGCCTCTTATTTATGCTATAAATGTGTAGTATTACAATAACATTATCGTAGATCAGTTATTCACTTACTGGGAACAACGTAGTTATGAATAATTCTTCTCCCTGTCTTGCACTCTTATCATGGTGATAAAATCACCGCTAATGTTGATGTAAATCTATGTAGACATATGCAGTGAGAATACTCAAAATTAATTCATTATTAAAAATGTACTTAAGCATTAAACAATTCATATCTGTCATTTAACTAACTACCAATGTAACTTTAGCTCCCCCAGAGCTTGTGGATGAACTTAAGAAACCAATGAATGATGAAACAAAAATATTTGCGTGGAATCCAAATGCCACGAAATTGCTGTTAAGTGCATACAGAGAGCGAAAAGAAAAATTTCGAAATCCCAAGGTGAAGAAGAGGAGTGTATGGAGTGAAATAGTTAACGTTTTCCTTTCGAAGGGTTATAAAGTGACAGCGGATATTTTAGATGCCAAAATGAGAAATCTCAAGAAGACTTTCCAAAGAGTAAAAGAAAATAAGTCAGCCACAGGCCGGGGTCACATATCATGGGATTACTATGATTCCATGGCCGAAATATTCACCGACGACCGAACCATAAACCCTGGATATACAGTGGCATCATTTCAGTCTTCCATTGTCCCTTCCCTTAGCAAAGATATGCCCTCAACATCTGGGGGGATTAGAGCCGTCTCCAGTGCAAATCCCACACAGGAAGCCTCATGCAGTCCACCCCATTCTCCTATTGATCCCCCTCAAAATGTTTCACCTCCGGACTCTGATAATATCACTTTGCCACCTGAATTGCCTTCCATACTCAAGAACGTCAACAAGAAAATGTTATATGGGCAGAGAAGACAACAGTTAGAGTTGGAAAAGGAGCGCATAAATTCCATCAATCGCCTCACAGAAGCCATTAGGGAATCTAATGAAATCCAGAGGGAAAGAAACAAAATTCTAATGATGATGGTCCAAAATAAAGAAAATAATGATGAGTAACCTCTGATTTCAGGAATGATTTTGTACCGCATTATATATTGATATTATAACCCTTTTTGTGTGTATTCCTTTTTATGTAAGAGTTAATTTATTTAGTTTTTGGGTTTTTTAAGAGCTTTTTCCAGTGAGTTTGTTTATTTCTTTCAAAAGTTCAATTATAACTTTGACAGTTTGAATGTGCAATAATATGATAAAAATTGTTCACATATATCCATCCATTCATTTGGTTCTTTACTTAAAAATATGTTTATGCATCACTTTCAATTGGTTGTTATTAAAATGAATAATGAGCTGGAATTCTTATATCTCTGATTCATTTCAACATTTCTATGTGCTAAAATGTTGATTTTATGCATTATTAGTGATATGCTGGCTATCCATAAATCCTGACCTTTGGTAGAGTGCTGGCAATAAGTATGTTGGATATATGATGTCATTGGTGCTACCAACAACCTTCATGCACATAGTATTAAAACATCACAAGCTCATGGGTAATATTCATTAAACCTTTTGTTGTACATGATTTAAAAGGAAAAGTAATTTACATTAATAACTCAACAATATTGTTTCTTTTGACGGCAGCAGGCACCAAAATATCTTCATCGTTGATTTCATTTGGATTATCGTCAGCATAGTCTCTAAATTCAATGTCATCATAAATAATTTCCCTTCGTAAAATGAGGAAATTGTGGAGCATACAGGCTGCTGCCACCATATCACATCCTAATTGCAAGCTCTGAACATCCAGATATTTTAGTCGTCTAAATTTATTTTTCAGAAAACCATATGCTCTCTCTATTACTGACCGAACTGAGCTCAATTTTATATTGTAATTAATTTGTTGTCTCGTTAAGTGTCCAGTATCTCGGAAGGGAGTCATTAAATTTATCAGGAGAGGGTATGCTGAATCTCCTATCAAGTGTAAGTGGGGGGGTAACAAGGGATTGTTTCTGTTCACCAGGGAGGCATAGATAGGACTTCGTCTTAGCACTTGGGCATCATGAATGCGCCCTGGTAGTCCAACGAAAATATCCAAGAATTTGGTGCGATGGTCACATATACCTATTTAATAAAAAGAAAGTTTGTTTTATCTTTTTAGTCAGTATATACGAACTTCATTAAGAGAATGAGATCAAACACTATTACATGATGAAAAATGCAATCAGGTGTTTGTTAAATTAGTTTCATTTTTCAAATGATGATTGCAGTCATCACCATGAAACAAATTAAGGGATTTGTAAGTACCCTGTAAAATTATGGAATGGTTTCCTTTCCGATTATAAAAATCATTAGCATTTCCAGGGGGCTGCCTGCACTGAATGTGACACCCATCAACAGCTGCTACAATGCCGGGAAATCCATTGGATTTGAGTTGAAATACCTTGAATGGACAGATTTTCAATATAAAACTCGATGAATTTAATTCTTTGTTTGATATGATATATGATTCACTAAGACTATAAAACATAGTGGTGAAAGTAGTGTACATGGGACCGTCTCTCACTCGAGCATTGTCCGAAAGTATTCTCATATTAGGCCAGGTGATATATATTGGCACTAGGTGCTTTAAGGTTTGAATTATCTCCTTGAAAGCACCATGGCATGTGCTTCTTGATATTCCAAACCGGTCTCCGACAGCGAGAAAACTCTCCTGCTTGGAAAGAATCCAAATTGTCACCTGAACTTTCTTTGCCAGGTTGAAAAATCTGTCCCTGTTGCCTTCCATCATGTTCCCAATTAAAGTAACTAATGCCTAAAAGAGAATTCGTACTAAAATCAATTTTACTCAAAGGATAACTCTACTCACATATACACTTTTTGATCAGAGTATATTGAATTGTGAAATTGTTACGAAGAGATAGCTATCATGACTTGGTTTAGATCAATACTAATTTTTAATGCATAAGGTAGGTATTAAAATCGTAAAACATGAGACAAATTTCCAAAAACAAAATATAATTTTATTGGTATTGGGACATGCTATACTAGGACACGTTAGAACACAGAACTTCTTGAATGTCAATATTCAATAGTAATTTCCTCAGAGATTGAAATACATTGACTTAAATGAATTGAACGCTCGCTGGGAATTACTGTACCTAATAAATCAAATACATAACTACACACGTACTCTACGTGTGTGATTATCCACTCTGGGTAAAATACTTGTTGTGTTTCATGGGATGCGATGCTCTCAAATACGGAATTAAGACTTTAAACCTGTTCAAAAGTACCTGAAAACTGGCCCTTGACATCCTAAAATGCTCCTTGAACAAATCATCAGTGAAGAGAGGAACGACTCTTTCGAAATAATTTTCGTTCCGCTGAATGATTCTTCGCTGTCTTATGGCCAGTCTATTGTTGCGCCTTAAAACAACTTCATGCTGTATCACATTTAATATGTTTGGCATCAAATCGTCGTCGGCGGCGATAAATATAGCCAAATCTCTCACTTCACCGTTGGCGCCCATTTTCGTATGTTTGTCTGCTGCAAGTCACGTGACCAGAATATGTACCGGTTGTTGATTTTCACGTTCAGCCGATGGCAGCGCGCACCGCTTACCGGTGAGGCACCGGTGACTCACCGCAATCTTCGCCTGAACGCGACCAATGATTAACATATAAAAGCAATCCCTAACAACCAAACAAGTTTTGGTTGCTAGGGAACCATGTGAACCGTATCCTGCAACTTATGCAATCGTACTATAATGTTATGATGTCCCAACAGTGGCCCAATGATAATCCATTTCGTAGGGCCATCGTTGGGGATTTCCGTTGGGCCAACAGCATAAACCGTTTCGTTGGGCCGACGAACAATATCTGCGTTGGGCCAACAGTGGAATTTGGTAGGCATATCCACCCACAATGAGCCAACCGTGACTACGGTTCCCCAACCGAGGCCCAACGGTCAATGTTACTTGGGTTGTTGCTAAGCATAGAGAAAATATTGATAACTGCCAGAACATGAATGTAATTTTGTAAACCACTAATTGCTTTTGTTTATAACTTATCTCAGAGAAGTATTGCTTGCCACCAAGATGTTAGTGAACCCCCCCCACCTCTCAAAACTACAATCCACCCTCATCATCTGTCTCTCAGTTGAAACACTGAGCAGGATCATTAAATTGTGAAAAAGTGTTTGATGTTTTTCAACCGTTTATTTTTTATCGAAGCGTGATCTCTTGCATGGCTTTCAGGTGCCTTGGTAGGGCTTGATCAGAATCGCTACGGCGCCCCCTGGCCCCTCCCCCCGCCACGCAACGACCTCAACAGCAACGGGATCATCTCAACCTCCATCACCTCCTCGTGGTCGTCGTCCATGCCCTCTGGTGGTGGCGTCACCTCATCACAGCTGACCACCACGAGCACGGCCGTTGTCCCATTCACGCCCAGGGCCCCCCCTCAGCACCCTCCCCTCCCCATGCCCCCACCCACCCCTGCCACGACGGCCACGGCAACCACCACGACCACCAACCACGTGGTGGGCACGACGCAGATCCAGCCAATTGCCGTGGATGCCATCCCTGACCTTCCTCGTCCTGACCAATGGCTTGGGAGCATAACGGGAGCTGTGGCAGATGCCGAGGGTCCCCTGGAGAATGGTGGCACCACGATGGGCGTGGAGGTTGGGCGAGACGGGGCGCCGGTAGCCCCCCCGCCCCCACCTCCTCCCCTCCGCCAGCAGCCTCCCCTCCCTGCCAACGGTGGCCGTGGAAACGCAATGCCCAACAACATCGGGAGCACGCCGCGCAGGGCGCCACACCTGGCGCACCTCCGCGCCCACTCCCTTGGCTCCGCTGAGACGTTCCTCAGTTCTGGAGCGCCAAACAACTCCTCTTCAGCGGCGTCGTCGTGGTGGAGCGGCAGCGGGGAGGAGAGCCATGCGCCACAGACGCAAGACCCCTTTGATGCCGAGTGGGCTGCAATTGCAGCACGCAACCATCGCGCCAACGCAGCAGCTGCAGCGGCAGCGGCGGCTGCTGCGCAGGGGAGTGCGACGACAGCAGGCATCGGTACCAACCCTTTTGCGCAGAATGTCGTCAAAGCTTTTGAGGTGCAGATGTAGTGGGGAGAAAAGATCTGATCCCTATCTTGGAATATTAACCACAGTTCTCCAATATCTCATGTTTTTTATTTCCCCATTGCGTGTTTTTGTGGCAAAAAAAGTGGTGGTCTTTTTTTTCTACCTGCTTGTATGATATATATTTTTTTAACTTGCTAATGCTTCTGATTTATGTGAGGCTCAAATTTGTGTTTTATCTTCTTCATTATGTTTAGTTATCGCTAATGATTTATTTGTTTTCTTTCTTGAAGAAAACCCTTTGTCCTTGTATATTAACTTCTGCACTCTGTCTAATTTTTGACGTAAAAGTCAAAGTACTTGAAGACAGTGGCCTATTTCAGTGATAAGTGAGCTACACTTTTGTGTAGTCATTCATTTGTTTTACATATGATTACTACCCTCTTTTTTGTATTGAGTTAATATCAGTGTATTTGTTTTTTTTTTTTCGTGAGATAACAAATATCATATCATTCCTGATCTATTTTACTGAGTGGTGTCTAGGCGCGCGCAGTTAACATACGTGTTTAGGGTATGATCTGCAAAGTGAACGCTGACTGTGCAAAAGTGCATAGTGTACAGAAGATTATTATGAAAAAAAGTATTAGAGACATTGGTAGAAAGAGTTTCTGTTGCAATGGTGATGCTTTAGAGTTGCTTTTGTAATTGCAAGTATGAGAATGTGAAAGTTTGGAAGAGGTTTGTTTTTACTTTACGAGTACATACATTCGATAGTGTACGGGACAGTCTGTGTGTAGTCTTGTCGGTGACCTTCAAATGATGTGTGCTGCTCAGATATTTTCCTGTATATATTAATAATATATATTGTAATAATCTATTGTTGTTTCGTAAGTGCCAATAAGCAAGTTAATTCAATTGAAAATGAGGGATAGTGATTTCATGTGATACTCTTGAAACTTCGTACCTCTGACGGAGGAGATCTAGTGGTCGTCACTGCATTAGAAAGAAAAGGAGCATCAGGATGCAAATTGGCTTATTAATGTAAGTTTATGAATAGTTGGCAGTGGTCATTAGATGTCTCCTCTGTTGGGAGGTAGTTGAAGAAGTGTCATAATGAGATCACCATTCTCGACTTTTTCAAGCAAACTCATAATCATGTCAATGTGATTATTGACACTTTTGAAAACACACCCTATGTATATGATATATGCCCTGAATGGTTTCCATATGATTGCGCGATAATTTTGCTGAGAGATAGCAGGTAACATTTTTTTGAGTAACTTATTAGATTTGCATTCCATGATTAGGGAGGATTTGCTGTTTGCAGCTAGAGACTTCCAAATGAGTGAAGTGAGCAAGCGTTGGTGGCAGGGAACAAAAGTACTACTTTCTCGCTTTCCACTGAGCAACTTGGCCAGGGGGAAAGTTGCAATGTCTTTCTCGTTATCCTTATTTATTAAATGATTTTAGATTTTTCTGATAAATTGAATGTAAATATGTTTCTCGGGCAATAGGGTCATTGTTTTGAAAAACAATTTGTTTTTCATCATTCCAAAAAGGGAAACATGCTATGGGTGGGTGAGTCTCTCTGGCTATTGATGACGTCCTGACGATGATAAACAAGCCATTTTTTCGAAATGTCGACACTATTACAAAACATCACTTGGTGTAAACCCTGAGCAACACCTTTACATTCTTTCTTATTGTTGAGAAATAAAAAAAAATGGAAAAACTGAAGCATCTTGTGGGATATGAGTCGGAGTGAACGAAATGCTGCTTCTCTCTTACTTTAGATTCTTGCTTTTGTTGTTTAGTATTCTTTCTGAAACTTCCTTGCTAGTGCTATTCATCTAGTGGCTCTACTTTCTTTGTAAATACACCTGATGCTTTTTTGTTTTTCACCTCTTAGAGTCTAAAGATATTGTAAATAGGCGATTCGGGAGTGGAGACGTTTGTGTTCCGGTGTTGCCCACTGTTTGCATATGCTTCCAGTGATCATCACGCAAGACGCACACTCTAAAGAACACACTCATAAAAAGGGGATGAACATTGGTCAAATATCCCAACTATACATACATTGTAGCTCTGTAAAAAATATACATACATATAATAAATATCCATACTGTAAGGTGTCCTGAGATTGTGTTAGCAATGTTATTAAACATAGGTAATGAGATTAAATGTCTGCCAAAACAGTTCTAGCAAGTTATCAGTAAAATTAATAACCATTACTCTGAAATGGAAATATTACAGCTTCGTCCTCTTTATAATCTGCTGGGTGTATTGAACTGGATAGACTGACCTCTGAACATGAATACATACATACGTGTTAAATTTCAAAGTTTGTGCACTTAAAAATCAGTAGCCTCACCTGCATAGGGTAAAAAAAATCAGTCAGTCTGTGATTTGACGTACTAGATTGTTGAATCTGATCAGCTGTGTTGATCAAGGTCAGAAGATGAGTACGTACATACATATGTAATAGTTTAAATTTGGCTTTGGTGTGGGAGGACTGCTTGAGAGATAATAGGGGAGGATGCCAAATTCTCATCACCTAGAAAGGGCACTGGCTGCATCTCGTTATGTGATGAAATTCGGCTCCTACCAGGTTGACTGTGTTTATGGCAGATGTTTACAAAGGTCATGGTATTGGCAGAGAATCCTGAAGAATGATGCATTTCACTCACATGAGGTCTGTGACTTCAAGTGAACTTCTAGAGAAGAAAATATCCTGTACATATATAACAAAAGAGCTGTAACTTACATGTCAGACCTTTTTTTCTTAAAATAAAGATGTAACTACATTAGGTTTCCAAATCCCTATGATTCTGCTAAGCCAATAGAGGATGTGCAATGGAAGTGGTTTATTTTTGGACACATTTGTTGTAATTTCGTTTTTTATCGCCAAAAATGTAGCAATTTCTTGTGGAAATTGCTGTGCCAGTGTTGGGCACTGTGTAAACATTGATGAAAAGGGAAAGTCTGACCTCTGTAGTTGATAATTTAAAAATATTTTAAATGGTACATTGTACTTGAAAGGCGGCATTTGTTGGAGTGACCTGGATGGTGTATTTTAAGAAAAACTTGTGTTTTAATATTAGTTTTTGTTGTCTTTTTATACTTTATGCGCAATGTACTTTAACATCCAGGACCTACCACCAAATTAGCCGCCTCAGTTGTATTTGTTACTGGTGAAAAATAAAAGATAAGGGGTATCCAATGAGATAACACTTATAAACACACAAACACTGGTTATTTTCTTGATAGTGACTAATTAACCCTCTTTCTTTTAAATTAATCTTGCAATTTTCAGCTATGATGTAGGCATACGAGTACTATATATACCTACTTCAGAGACAAGATTGAAGTTATTTACTTCACTTACGGTTATAAACCGTTAATAATTGTCTTCTTGGAGATTTACCTCGCCGTTTTAAGTCCTTTAGGATTGTAGGGTAGGTTTGTGACACCGAAATTTATTTTTTTCGGCTAACTTGTACTCTTGTAGCGCGAATTCTGTGGATACCACGGGATCTTAAAAGAATCAAGTCATTAACTAGGTACTGCCCGTTAACTTTAATTCTACTGTCTCTATCTGCAGCTGCCATTAACTGACAATTGAGGCTAAAAATGCACTACATTTACATTGTCTTTTTCAGCATTTGCACTGTAAAGTTTTACTTACAGTTTCGCAGAATTGTGTTTTTATGTGAAGTTAGTGTATGTGGTTAGTATAAAGAGTAAATACTACATCAAGGAGGCACTTAAATATTTTACTCTCTTAATGAAATGTCACCATTATTGGCAACCAGACAATCATTTATTTCACTGTAACTGTATTTAACTAGCAAATATTAGGTTATCTTTTACGCATATCGCAAATCGCGCCTTTGCCCGAAATCTTTGAAATAAGAGAAGGCTGCGAAGCGCAGGCGGTCACGTTGCGAAGTCAACGTCGGCGACGAGTTTGAAAAGAGCTTGAATTAGGTGAGCAAGATGTTCTGTAAGATAAGTGAGAAATGTATCCCATGAAGTGTCTTTGTTGTTGTTTCACCGGGCGAACTTGCTAGCGTGTTGTCGGAGTAAGTTATGGTTGATGGTGGAAACAGTATCGTGGTGCTTCATTGTACGAATGGGAAAACAGATTCACGAAGCTCCAAGTTCTACAGGTGTGTAATCTGTCTGTGCATTGAGCCTCAGGGGTAGAGATGGACTTATTCATTTGTGAGTATACCTCTTTATCCTATTCTCATTTCATTGTGGGAACTAATTTGTACATTCTCATGTGTGTCACTGAACATGTCTTGGCCACGGTCTTAGAATGTCTTGGCAGGGTTTAATTGTATTTTTGTTTTGTGCGATAAGTACACTTTGCGTATTTTTAAATTGAAATTTAAGTTGTAATGATTTCCGGTGAAATATGTCGTATAAATCCTTAAATTCAGGATGCTTTTACAATGGTTGATAATTGCCAGTTAGCAAATATTTGTAGTTGCTTTTACTCGTTGGGCTCAACGGTTTTCAGTTAAACGGAAAGGTCCGTTTTCTTTGACACTGAGGAACTGACATGTAAGTCGGCGGAAATTGCGCATTGTTTTTGCATAAATCATATGTTGGCCGTTGTAAATAGAAAACTTTCTCATTTATAAGGGGATCGGGTTGATGTGATTGTTAAAGTTTCGGCTTCCCACCCTGGGGACAGTTGCGGATACAGAAAAAAACTCGAGGCCGGGGGGGGGGGGGGGGGGCGTAAATATCTTGAGTTGTTAATTTTACTTCTATCGTAATAAAAATATTCAAGTCACATCCAAAGTTTAAGAAAGTTTTAATGAAAGTGATCGCACACGTATACAAAACAATGCCATAAATGATATTAAGACAATGCCACCTTATGATATAAAACATTTACGATTGTGGTTCTGCAATGTTTGGCAATACGGGCGGCCCCACTAGGGGGGGCGCACCCGCCCATATGTATCCGCCACTGTCTGCAAGTCAGTCCCGTTACAAATCCCGGCGATGTTGAGTCCAACGCTTCGGCCGTCGGATGGGACGTTACTCCGTGGCCTTGTTGGCGCCTTTATTTCACGGGGCACGTCCTTGCGCGAGTTTGCAAGGGCGGATCCAAGATTTTTTCCCGGGGGGGTGGGGGGGAGACAGGCAAACGATCATCTTATGCTTGAGATTAAAAATAGATTCAACTATATTCTCTTTATTTTCATTTGAAAGTAAATGATCGAGGCTCCGTAATACTCAAAACAAAACGAAGCTAATGATAATTGTATTAAAAATTGTCTATTTTTTAAGCGTTTGGGGTGGGGCAAGTGCCCCCCTTAAATCCGCCTATGCAAGTTAGCACCGGAAAAAATTGTTGAAATTGCGAGAGTACGAGCTCGAGCTTGGTAAGGGGCTATTTTGCCATCTCGCATGCCTTCTAGGGGGGGACTGCAACTGCCCCCACTAGAAGCGAAAATAAATTTAGTTCAACACAAAAGTTACGAAAAAGTTTTCATGTTGAAGGAAAATGATATCAGTATAAGATATGGAACTAAAATAAAAATAATTATTATTTCAAGTAAATAATTATTAAAAAACTAATAAATTGCTGTCATAATTTCCTTAAAATTTTGGTTTCATTAATCTCTTCTGTGCTATAAAGTTACAACTTGATCGACCACGGCTAGTTTAGCCCCCTTCCTAGTTTTCATTCTGGGTACGCCCATTTTTGTACTTACGTCAGATTGCCTTAATAGGCGTTTTTCATGGGGCACGTCATTGCGCAATCTGACCTATGAGCAGGTTAATGCTGACGTCGGGTTTTCCTAGATTTATTTTTCATTTGGTTTATTCTTTGACGTGAGTGAGAAGCAAAGGAGGAGGCAGGAGGATCGGCCCCCTAAAAAAGAACAGTGGCGTGGCCAGGGGGGGACAGCAGGTACTTAAAAACTTATCAATTCTAGGGGAAAAATATTAACCGATAAAACAAGTTTTTTTAGCGAAACAGCTCCCCGACGACCCAGAAAATGTGCCATTTTAAGTCCCATGGGGGTTCCACGTCCCTGATTCCCAGGGTTGTCCTCCCCTCCCGCCCCCCAACATATCGTCCTGGCCACGCCCCCGGAAAAAAGATTAAGATAAAAATCCGCATTCCGAATGCCTTTATTTCTCCGCTGCTGTCATTATCCATGCCTCACTTGTGTCGAGCTCTGATAGTTTTTTTCCTTGCCTACTTCTATACTTAAATTTCCCGTTGTATATGTAGATATTTCTTTTGGTGGAATGCTCTATTCGTCTCGTCTATTCTACTAATGATGTGTTTCTTACTTCTTCCATCGCTACATTCTGCATCCCTAATAACATCTTCATTCTACCCGTAGCAATGCAAGCCGCCTCAATTGACGCGTGGCAGGGGGTGTTAGGGCAGCAGCCGCCAACAATTAAAACATCAATTCATTCAATCAATTGCTTGAAAAAAATAATGTCTAGCATTTATTAAGGTCCCTTATTGTTTTCGGGGGATAACGAATTTTCATATCTCTCCATTCGGCAAAATATCTTCTCAATTTATCGTTTCTGTCTGAAGTGGAAATATAGTGGGGTTCTAAAATGTTATTCTCCGTGTCGATCTTAAAGATGTATCTAATCTCAATTTTACCGCTTCGAGCCCATCGTGTAGCCTCAGAGCCTGTCGCGACCCCAGTCTAATTCGTTTAACAACTGTGTAACATTCTGTTCACCCGTACCAATCTTTTTTATGAATCGTGCATCTTTCCTTTGTGTAGTTATAATTCAAACAGCTGTAGTGTTGAATCGGTGCGGCATCCAGAAAAAATGCGAATTTTTTTGGTCGCCGCACCGATCCATTCCGATTCCGGTTTTGGGCGAATAATGAGATTATCATGAACGTGAGAATAGTTTGCATGCAATAGGGTAGATTCCTTCATCAAAGAGAACGAAAGGCATTGATTGCGATTCGTTACCCACCATTTGTGTATTCATAATATACAAATTATTTGGTTTTAGACATCCCAGTTTAGACGAATGGCAATAGTCAATTTTATCCTCATTTGAAAAAGGCCAGATTGGCGCCCATACTATGCCACTCCACGTGACGTCACAGAGACCTAGTTACTATACGAGTAGATAGGAGTTTTACATCGTCTGAGGTTACCAATGCATGCATGAGGTACAGAGCTCAGGGAAATGTCTCTTAATAATAACCTATAAAAACTGCCTATTATCGGAAAGTTTTCTTCGTTTATTTCATTTTCCTTCTTTACCTGCCAGTATATCCAAAGAGTTGTGGCAAGTATTAAACTATTCACATCGCAGACGACAGTGGCGCAGCGAGGGGGGGGTTTGGGGAAACCCCCCCCCCCTCCCCAGAGCACAGAGAAATGTTTAAGTTTAATCCATTTTACCTAAGTGGATTGATATTACTAATAGAATAGTGTGAGGATTAATAAGATATTCCTTAGAAAGCCGTAAAACTCACCATTTTGAACCATTTATCTTAAAATTCCGCAATTTATTAATCTCCCAGCTACCGCTTACTCTGGTGGGTATTCCATACCCCCACACACCCCAGTATTAATTGCACTAAACCCCCCCCCCCCCCCCCCCAGCCTTAATTCCTAGCTGCGCCCCTGGCAGACGAGATCATTCATCATATGTTGCACCACCTTCGTCATCTGCCAGAGAGCCCTCCATACAGCCTCTGGTGCCTTGTTTCCCAATCCAATCTCCATCTCAGCATCCGGGACACTAATCTTTTCACCAGTGACCAGAACCTCATTTAAGGTCACCCACAAGCCACTGAGGCAGGGTTCACTTTCCTAAGCCATGTGGGGTAAATCAACCGTGATCGTCTTCTGCCGAATACTATGTAGCCACTTCTGTGTGCCAGAGATAGAGCATGAGGTGGAACGCTCTTGCGACTCTGAAGGTACAACTACTAAAGTGAGGAATGTGATGAGTGGGGGGGAGGGGTCCGGAGGAATCATGGGGCTTATATGTATGTAGGTGGAAGTGATGTATCTTTTGCGAGTTCCATAGTTTTGTCTAATCTATATTATCTGTTTATGTATCTTATGCAGTCTCATCTGTACTTAGTGCTGTAAATGAATGAATGCATACAGATTATCTTGAGATACTTTCACTCTACATTCTTATCAGGTCCAAAATGATTGCGGGCATCCACTGATTAAGAGAAGGGGGGGGAAGGGGTTCTCGCACAATTTCACGCGGGGAAGAGGAGGGGTCCTGCCTAGTATCACGTAATATTTTTTCCGCAAGAAACACTGCAAAAAAGCGAGAAAACTGGGCTGAATTGTGCAGAACATGTTTCTCTATTAGAATATGACTAAATTCTACACAATAAAATTTATCGCAGCTGTGTGAACACTATGAAGTAGCACAATAGCTCTTCAATTGCTTAGCTACTGGCCAGCCAAAAGGTGGCTCCACATTTGTGAAATGGCTTCGTGAGCATGTCAGCATCACTTGTCCGTAGTGTCTGCAATGAAGCGTAGATTAATGCATTTAAAGTGTAAATATGCATTTTGAACAAACTCACCTGAGATCAGAGGGAAGGGTGGAGGAGGTGGGGCCAAATCTCTCAATATCTCACAAAGGGGGGTCCAAAAATCGCCAATATCACCTCACGCAATTATGGACTTCATAAATTTGGTAGTAATACGAAACTATTACGAGCTTGGTCACCTTGAAGAAACCTAAGAAGGAGGCAGCGGATGTTGTTGAGAAGGCAAAGTTTGAGGCTGTTAAGGACCCCTTGAGTGTCACCAATGAGGTGTTTCAACGCTTATATCACCTTAATAAATTATACCTGACAATATATTTGATGGAGGAAATTAAACATTGAGAAAATTTCTCACCAGAGGACAGCTTTTTACAGTGTTGGGAATTGAAATAAAGGTGTGCGGTTGTCGAAATTTATGAAATGGAAATCTTCGATTGAAAGCACTATGACACTGTTGAAAAAAACTATTAATATTGCTTCTAGCATTGAATTTGCATATAATACCTTTATGAATTATAAATAGTATCGATGACATCAGAGATAGCCTCACTTACTTCAATATATCTGACAGATCGACTATAAATTTGTGCTGAATGAAGACATCTACTTTTTCTCTGTTTTTTATTATTTGTAGATCCATTTAAATTGCGTCCATATATTGATACATTTATGTGCTATACCTTATTTCCTTAATGCAATGTTTTTTAAATTGCAAGTTATTGAGGAAATTATTCAGGTACTAAGTAAGATGATAAATCATTTCTGAGTTTGAATTTAAATTCACACTACTAGAATATTGAAGTATTTATATCTATTGTGCATGATATTAACAATTGTATAAATTCCTTGGGAACTTACATCCTTTTTGTATTGCATTTCTACGCTCAAAAGCCCATGGGGAGCAGTGCCCTAAAAAAGCCTCAGCCTGGCCTGTGTTAATCTGGCTATAGAGGAAGGTACAAATCACCTGAAAATGGCTCAAGTTTTAACGAAGTGGATTGCATTCCCTGATATGTAGTTGGAGAGGAAGCAATACATTGAGAAATACAAATTTTAATTTTTACAATTACATAGTTAATTTCACACCCATTGGACAGGTATATTTCAAAATACATATTCATATCCATTAGGTTTCAATTCCCTTAAATAGTGCTATAATCATTAGATCATTGGAAAGCTTAACCATCAAATTTGCACTTGCAAAGCACGAAAATAATTTACCACCTACACAGACAAATAATTCACACAAAATAACAGCAGTCACATGTGGTAAAACCATTGCAAGTGAGATGCTCCCCACGGACAATGGATTTAAAATAATAACCGTCACGTCACATAACAGAGTTTTGACAATGTGGTGTGCACACAGCCTGTTAATCATAGAGTCATCAGATTAATGAGGCTGAATTCTGCATTCCTTCTTTCTGTTGACTATTCTCTTCATGTGAAATGAATCATGCATTACATGAATCATTATTTGTTCTATGTAAATCATGCAAGACCTCTTCCTCAGTAGTTCTTCCTAGATAATAGTTAACTTCACTATTCTCAAAAGATCATTGTGCATGAATTTTTTTCTGGTAAAGTAACTCCTTCTTTAAAATTATAGTTGGAATCCCTCAGCATGAAATAAACAAAAATTAATGCATAACATCATAGGCGGATCCAGGGGGAGACACGGGAGACATTTGCATGCGCGTTGGTCGACAGTAAATTTAGTGGCCAACGTACAGTCTCCTATTGTAGTGTATGAGCCTCAGCGATTTTGCTTCCCCTCGTTCAGTTATATTCCTGCATTAATTCTTAAACGAATTCACGGAAACTCTTACATCTCGCCGGTGTTTTTAAAAGGTTGGAATCATGTTCCCAATGAGGTATTTTTAATATGTACCTAACTCAATCGAGACCTTGGACCCCCCCCCCCCCCAGACCCTCAAAAATACACAAGATTTTTAATACGGTCCCATTATCATTGCGTTCGTTTTGTATTACGAGGTATCCTTGTGCCCCACCCAGAACAAAATCCTGGATACGGCCTTGCTTGTGCCCCTCCCAGAAAAAAATCCTGGATCCGCCCCTGCATAACATGAAATGATACTTGGGGTGGGAAATTGTAATAAATAAATTGGAAATGAGAAAAAGGCTTATACATCATAATCATAATTGTAAATAACTGAAAAGCCTCTGCAAAAATAATATTTGAATAAATAAGGCAATGGTCTCCACATTATCATAATACGTATGTCACAAAAATAGCCAAAGACTCTGTTTCAACATAAAAAAATTATACTTAAGTAAAAATGATGATGGCCTCTACCTCATCATTATCATATAGAAAATAATAATAAAACAATTTCTTATTGAAAAAAATACTTTCATAGCTAATGTATTGGCTTCTGTATCATGATAATGAAATAAAAAACCTCTTTTTCAAAAAAATTGCTTAAATTTATAACATAATGGCTTCTATCTCATAATAATAATAATAATGGAAAGTATTAAAAAAGCCTAATTTTGAAAAGTATAATGCCTAAATAAAGGGAAGATAAGTATCAACAAAATAAATCATTTAAAAAGGATAAACTTTATTAATCTATCTTCTGAACTTCCTTAACCTGCAAAGAAACAAAGGAAAGAATTAAAATTCTCTTTATTCTAGGCACTACCAGTCTTCACAAATTGCAGGAGTCGTTGGATTTGCAGATGGTACTATTAGAGTACCATCAGAGAATGAACAACTCTACGTAAATTGAAAATCATTTCACTCCATTAATACTGAAGTTGTAAGTTTTAAGATGAAGTTCACCTGGGTAAAGTAACTTTTCTCAATGCATTATGATTCTTATTGTGTGCATTTTTATGTGTGTGACTCTGAACTCAAAATATTAAATATACTAGCCAAATGTCCAGGTAGCTCTCACGACTCATTTTCTTGGGCTTATTCTGGTGTTCTGGAAGTCCTGCAAAGGAGGGGAGGTGAAGAATGCTGCCTTTTAATTATGCAAAGTGAAATTTCTTTGAGAGGCTAAGAAATGGAGAATGCTTTAAAATAACCAGGAAGTAAATATCTAAGCAGGTGATTCTGGATGCCCTAATGAGCCATGGCTAATGACTCCCATCCTCCATGCTGAAGAAGGAAGTTCTGAAGCGAGATACAATCACCTCTATGCGTGGGAACGACGTGAGGTGGAAAGATTTATTGTGGCTTTGAAAGGGCATTTTAGGTGGCTAAATAAGGCATGATTGCTTGAATATGCCCCAAAAAATTTGCAAAATTATGAATGCGTGCTGTGTGCTTTGCAACATGTGCCTCAGGGTCAATCTTGAGGGACCAGTTCTCCTGGGATGACTCGAGACACTGTTGAAGCACTGGGGCAAGTTGGAGATGTCGTCAGGGCAGTGAGGGGGAGACGAATTAGTCAGGTGACTACTCTAGGACTAGCCTAGCCTAGACCTACTTTAAACAGATAACAGAGGCCACCCTAGACAGGGGGCTAATTGGTCTTGTGACATCTGCCACTGAATCTACCTTAAAATACCCCAAACATACTCTTTTAAAATCTCTCTCATTATCTGGGACATGTCAGATAATTCCATCGCTATGCTGGCAGCTGCCTCAGCCAACTTCTCCGAGGCCACAGTGTTTCGCTCCTCCAGTGAAGAGCCATCACCTAAGGAGTGAAAGTCAATGTTAAAAGTTCAATATCATAAAGTATAGGCTTTCAAATTTCATAATACATAGCCTTTTGTTCAACCGTGAAAACCAAAAATTGTATATCGTAGAGACAATGAATCTTTAATAAAGTACAGTATTCCACTGCCTTTATTGCATTACAACCAGAAAATTACAACCAAAAAGATAATATCAGGAAAGGAGTGCAGAACCTTTTATAATGCACATTTGAGAAGCCTATCCTGAAAATATTTTATGTTTTACTGAAGTACTTGAAGGGTATGTGGTAATATACCTACATACCAAAGGGAAAAGAAGAAGTTGGATGTATGTTTCTGCAATTATCGAAACTTTTGCATAGTTCATGCGTAGTGTGGAATCACTCCCCATAACAAGCACTCCTGCTATTGGGGCTCGCTACATATGCACAATGCAGGTATAATTGCAGGCAGAAACTATTTAATAATTCCATTTGCTCGTTGAAAATCTGTGCAACTATGTACCACACAAACTTCATATTTCTCTTTAATAATCATCTTTATCAATATGTCCTATGGATGATATTAATTAGGGATGTGAACATTGTGAATTCTCCACATGTCAGTCTGGGTACTGGTAATGGCTCATAAGTATACACTAAACAGAATTGACAAAATTATATTTTTAATTCAGTTTCCTTAATGTATTTCTGCTCTTTGATGTAGCTGAGAAATGAAAATGAAGGTCACTTGCAATATCTCCTCCACTTCCAATGAAAATGAAGGCAAAGCAATGTCCATGGCAATTAACATGGACATGAAGAACTTAATAAATTCTTGTGAAAAAAACTTGAATCCTCTTATCATTGTTGTTCTAAATGCTATTTCTCTGTAATAATTTATGGATTGAATTTAATAATTGACCTTTTTCGAGGCACTTTCTCTTGCGTGGCGGTGGAGGAAAGTCGGATGTGTCCTCATCAAAACTGGAGCTACCATCGCTAAGGCTCACCTCCTCATTTTCCAGTTGCAACTAAAATTAAAGAATACAGGGCTAAATATGCTGTGCAACCCCTGTCTAACAATAAATTCCCAAAGTAATCATATGTGCTTATTTGTGAGAAATTTGAGTGTGTACTTACCTCAATAGGGTCAACTTCTCCCTCTGCTCCTATGACTGCCACCTCTCCCAAGAGACCAAGGAGTCTCTTCTCCAAGTTGGAGAGTGGCGTCAGAGGCAATGGGGGTCCACCACCACTGCCGAGGGAATGGCGACGCAGTTTTGCAGCCTTCTGCTTCACATCACACTTCCAGTCCTGCCAGCACTATTATCACATTCACATTATCATCAAAGTACAGGAGTAACTAATTGAGGAAATAATGGAGAAGCATGTCATTACCTTAGTCCACTTCCCCACATCTTTCGTGGCCCCACTGGGACAGGAGTTGAGCTCCTGGCTCAATTCGCGCCACAGCTTCTCCTTCCTCTGGCCACCAGTGGGGCCCACCAACTTATTGTGAGCAAGATCACGGTGCGCGCACATGAATTTGATCATCACTTCCCTCTGCTGGCGGGACACCCTGGTCGCACATTTCAGCCCTATTTAAAAAAAACTCACGATTACCTCATGCAGTAAGACACTTTACCTGTGGCATAGCCAGATGGAGTTCCACAAACATAGCTTCAGAAAATATTGAAAAATCATGAATTTACAAAATATTTTGAAAGGTTTAATGAAATATTTTTAAATATTCAAATGAAAGGTGCTAAAATAAGTTCACAATTTACAACCCTCTAATAAGTACCCTCTTTTTAAAAAAATCCCCCCCCCTTTGTTTTGTATCCCACCGTGAACAGTGGCGTAGCCAGGAATTTCGTTCGGGGGGGGAGGGGGTCTAAAACCGGGGGGAGAAATTTTCTTTTAAACAGGATACTAAGTAATGGGTTTGAAACTTATTTAACCACTTTTCTTGATCGAAAAAACATCATTTGTTAAAGAAAAATCTTTAGAATGATTTTTCATGATTTTTCAACATTTTGTTTTTTTTATGAAAGAAAATAATTGTGTTTTTATATTTCGGGGGTGGGGTTCGGACCCCTCGGGCCCCCCCGCTGGCTACGCCGCTGACCCCGATCAAAACTCCTGGCAACCCCACTGCACTTGGCATACCTACAGGGTGGAAGATTATTGTGTCACGATGTAATTTTGGTTCCGACTGGCTTCGGCTATCTATAAGGGTTAAAATTTCGTGGTACAATTTTTCTCCACAATATATTTCAATAATGATATTAAAAAACATTTGGCTAGATTTACTGATCAGTTTTTTTAATCTAGAAATTTCCCAAAAGATATCTCCCTATGTGTACCTGCAGACATATGACCTGTTATTTATGGTTATTGACGTAATTATTTCGACATAAATGCAATAACCGTAAAATTTATTACCAAGTAAAATCTTGTTAAAATATTTTAACCTGTGAGATCTCTACCACTGAGCAAGAAAGCGTTTGATTTCAAATGACAATTTTCAACCATAAATTAAAACATATGAATTACATAGGTTGGAGTTACTCGAAGGAGGTGAAATTTTACTGCATTATGTAAAGCAGTGGCGTAACTATGGGGGGGATGAGGGGATAGATCCCCCCCAAATTATCAAAGAAATAAGAAAGTTATTTAAAAATATTGCCTAGTTTTGAAATATAATAACTGTATCTGCTTAAATTTAAATTTTTAGTGCAAAAATGATGTAAAATGTATATTCAGGCATGTCATTTTTCAAAACATTTCCCGCCCCAGGCCATCTCCCCCCCCCCCCTCCTTCCTCCGTCTCACCCCCCCCCCCCCAAAGCGTATTCCTAGTTATATTCGCCACCGATGTAAAGTGGTGTTTAAAAGTCCAAATATGTCGTCTTAAGTTATGTTGGGGCTGGGAAATTTTATATTAAAAGTATGTAACAATTAAATTCTGTTATAAAAATAACCGAGTACGTGCGCAACAGATAAAAATCAAACCACACTATTTCCGTTAATTAAACTAATATAAGTGGAGCCATTGATAATAATCTATCCATGAATCAACCTATCCATTTTATCAAAGTATTTACTTCCAACGTCCTTACACTTCTACGGGAAATGTTCTACTTCTACGTTTCATGTAAACGGCATATTATGAAGATCATAACATTAGAGAAGAAGGACAACATTCAAATGAGATAAACAATGAAAAAATGAACTTTTGAGTAAATCATTGAGTGAATAATTCTGAGGACTACCTGTTGTTGCAAAGATAGGGTGCGTTTCGCGACTAGATATAGCTATTTTTATTCTTATGTTATGACCTTAACAGTCAACCATGTACTCACGAGAATTAGCGAACATAATCGATTGAAAATGACCTTCATTTACACTAAACGGCAGTAGATTACTTACGTACAAAAATACAAACGGACTATTCTAAAATAATTTTACCCGCTAAAACGTCAATTTTGTGACAGTGTGTCTTTTAACTCATATATACATGTACATACCTTTTCCCTCCATTGTGAAGTATTAAACCTGGCGGTAGGTTGTTTAGCGATGCTCACTTGTCTCTTGTGACCCCTGGACTGTGTCTTTTCTCGTATGGGATGACGTCATGCCAAATGCGGGAGGCTCTCCGATCGCAGCACACGGAGCATGGGCGTAGGATTGGTTTACTATCGACTCGAATGGATTCCGATGCCGCCAATCCGATGAGACCCTGAACCCCTCCTCTCCCCGCTTCCTCCTCCCGCCCGAGAGAAGGGGTTGGGGGAAGGAGAAGACGATGAACCCGTTCCGGCCGATGAGACTCGCGGGGGAAGGCCGTGTGTGTGACAATGTGGCAATTTGGTTAAACAGTTGAGTAAGTAAACCATATGTTGTTGGAAAAAATGATAAATTTCGCGACTACCTGTAGTTTAGTTCTTACGATACACGAACTTAACAATCTACTATGCTCTCACGAGAATGAAAGAACAAACTCGTTCAAAATTTTCCTTCATTCCCGTAATTTGCTCAAAACGACAGGGTATTACTTTAAAAAAACTGCAGACGGACAATTCTAACATAATTTTACCCCGAAACAACGTCAATTATGTGACAATGTATCAATTAGCACTTACGTATGCCCGTATATACCTTTCGCCTCCCTTGTGAAGTGTCAAACCATAGGCATGTCTGCCTGAGATTTATTGTTAATTTGGTTACTTTGCATTAATTGTATAAATAATCAGTTTCAATAGCATTGTTTAATCAATCTGAAAATGCAACATTTGATGGGTGTGTACATTATATAAGTTGGAAAATGGGAATTGTTTTCTTTTTTAATACCTCCTTCAACTATTCCATTTTACACAGCTGTTACCCACTGTGCATGTTCGTCTGATTTTGGGGAAGGAAAATAATTTCTGATTTGTCAGCACTTGAAATTCATCGGACCCATCCTCAATTTCTTAAGACAGTATTGTTTTCATGGCAGTTTACTCGGAAGGAGGAACTTGCATGGGTCGTAGATTGCTCTAAAAACTATTTTGAATAAGTCAAATGGATACATTAGCTCGCAAAAATACCTTCAGTTTCTCCATTCAACATCAAAAGAAATTAAAAAATTGCATTTAAAATCGAGAAAAATTTCTCTGAGCCGACCACTGCGCGAAGACACCCGAGCGTTGCCGAGGCCAGGCGTGACGTCATAGGTGCCTAAACAACCGTAGGGAGTTGGGAAATACGCTGAGCGCGTGGTGTAAAATTTGTTTTGAGGGAGTATTTAGCCGCTCATCGTCTCTTTATTATGTTCTGTTATTCTTGGGCAAGTTTTCCTATTGCTATTGTGCCTAGATTATTACTTGGGATATTAAAAATGCGGCATCAGGATGATGAAGTACAAGCGTTTCACTTCGTATGTTTTCGTTATCAGAAAAATGGATGATAACGTTGCCACTCGTTCGAATAGTACACCTGAAATTCATCTACATCTACATAATACCCCGCAAGCCGCCTAAAAGGCGTGTGGCATGGGATGTTAGGACACCAGCCTTTTTTTGGGACACCAAAAATTGATGCCACGACCCTCATGGAATTTGTTAAGACAAATTATTGCTATACGTCGGCGGCAAATCGAGATGTAAAAGAAACTTGTAATACTGGAGGATAACGATCGTAAGCTGTGCTGTTGACATTAGAGTAAGCTGTGCTGTTGAATTTGGCAACGCCGAATTAGCGGAGAAGGTAGTCCTATCCGTCCTACGGTACGAATTCACAGCAAAACAGTCTGCATACAATCCACATGTGAGATCGCGAATCGGTTCCGCTGCCAACCCACACACAAGCTACAACCTATTTCAATAATATAGGTAAATCCATAAACAATATAATAGCATATACCATAAAAATATAGTGGGAAATAAGCAAATACTCTTATCAAAAACTGGAAGTCACTGTTACATTCTTATATTCATCACGTACAACTTACAATAACAGAACTCGTTGTGATGAAAACAACTATTTATTCACTGATTTAAACCCTTAAATTAGCCCACACAAGTGACACAGGTGACTTTTCTCACTACTATTCGTTGAAATAATGGAATAACAAACTTCACACACAGTTTTTATTTCAATAGCGTGATCGTGAAATGTCATATCTACGGTGAACAACGGAGATTAGCACGCCACTGACAATATTTACACTACTGTTAGACATTTATCGATAGCGTAATAGCACTTTTTATAATTCAATCACGATGGAACACTGATAACTCTTGGCCGATATTTTTCAACCTTGTCAAACTTTGTGCATTACAACCACTGGCACTGTGATTATTAGCAGTAGCTTAACGGGAGATGTCACGTTGAAAATAACACTATTTTGGCACAAAATGTTCCTAGATGTCTCCAATCAGCGAGCAAAAGCTGCATTGACTGGAATTCACCCCATAATACAAGCACAGAGTCATAAACGACGAATTCTCCGGTACCTACGAATATACGGATGAAGTCATCTATATATATAAAAGAGAGTCGAAAATCGTGTTAGTTAGAACACTTATAACTCGAGAACGGCTGCACCGATTTCAATGAGATTTGGTTCTTTGGATTCGTCTCAGGCGGGGTTAACATATAGGCCATTAAAAAAGGATAATTTCACAAAAAAATTCATCTCTTTCCTATGGACATGCTTTTAGGAGTTATAGTAACACAACAATTGATAAGTCGGTCAAAACTACAAATTAAATAATTTGTTTTGTTTTTACCACTTTAATAACTGAATTTAGTAACAATATAACATTTTAATTACTAAATATATTCAAAATATTAATTAAATTGAAATTACATTTTTAAAATTTAATTCGAGCTGATTGTATGCCCAGCCGTGGCCCAGCTCGAGTTGACACTTCACTACCGTGTTTGTAAACAAATCTCCAAGCAATTGTTGACAAACGGTAATGTCCGTGTTCCTGTCGAGGAATCGAGTAGTTTTAACTCATTTCCTTGGAATGATTGCAAATTAGTTTCAGTGAGCTCATCAACAAAGAGTTCCATAATATGATTGATCACCAAAAGAATCAAAGATGGTTGATTTAGCGAGCAAGAACGAAGATGTGGATGACTAAAACGAGGTAAATTCAAATAGTTCGTACTCTGCATGGATTCGAATCTTTTAAATGTGTAACAAACGAAGACGAAATCACCAACTATCTATCTGAATATTTTAAGTCCTTGGACGTACCTGGCTTACCAAGGCACGATTTACAGAAAAATGTAGTTTCTGTGCTCTTGATCTTTCGAAGCCTAAACCAACCATAACTATCCAACGGAACGTGTTTGATCATTAAAAAAATTGGTGATGAATGTGATTCACGCAACTTTACTCAGAGGAAAATTCAAAGGTTAGGTCAATAAACCATCCTCTGTATTTCTTCCTTCGCTTCAAGTGCGTAGCTAGGATAGGGGGTTTTGGGCGCAGCTAATACCACGGGTATGTAGGGTATAGAAAACTCGCTAAGGTAAGCGGGAAGTGTGGGGGCACTTCCCTCAGACATTTTTTAAGATAAAAGGTTCAAAATAGTGGGTTTTGCGGCTGTGTGAATAGTTAAATATGTTTTGTTTGTTAGTCATCCGTCCCCCTAATATTAATAACAAAATCTTTCATAAAAAAATTCTCTAAGCTCTTGGGGTGGGGGGGGGGTTTATCCCCCAAAACCTCCCTTCGCTGCGTCACTGCTTTGCTTCGCTATATTTATTTAGCTTCATCCGCTTCTTCTTGCGCCTGATAACAAAACAAAAACTGTTGTTTATCAGAAGGTGTTTGACGCAAGAAATTAAATCCGAATGTGTAGGGCTCACCGTGGTGCGTTTACGCATGCAGTACGTTTACGCAGGGCATTTTTTCCAAACAGAGATACTAAAACTGGCGCGCCTTAAGTCATTTAATGCGAATGCTGCCTCATAGGGGCTTTTCTTGCACGATTTTGAGCATCAGTCAAGCGTCGGTCTGGGGTTGTGTCAACCTCCCCCCTGAATGGGCCAAGTGTATGCAACAGACTTGGACCTAAAAACATTTTTTTACAGCTAATAACGCAAATAGCCAACAACTGAATGCGTATAATTTTTATTTCATGAACTGCTTTATTAAACCACAATGCCCAAAATTTCTTAAGCTAAAACGTAAGAAAATTTGTTGAAAAAAATCCGCGTAAACGTGCTCCGATCCACCCTCTGTAGATTCAATAAAGAAAATGTCTTTCTGACAAGCAATTTTGGTACTTATTTACGTAGTTTTATTGAATTTGTATCCTTATTTTATTGTAATAAATTAAACATGATTAAAAACGATACAGCCGCTCTTGATTTATAAATGGTGTAAGTAAACTGTAAGTTCATTGATTGTTAGGCGGTACGAAGTTCGCCGGGTCAGCTAGTTGTATATAAAAGCTAAGTGGACATAAGTAAACATCAAAATCGTTCTAATTACATACTTAAATGAATGATATGCCGTCGATAACATCAACTTACAATTAACGTATCCCCCTTCCAATGGCCGTGGCTCAGACTCCTACAACGATGTTATTTAGGTATTATAAAATTTTTGATTTAACTGCTCCAGTTTAATATTTTATGCCCTTACTCAGATATTAATATTATAAATAATGCAAAATATGAGGGCTTCCAAGCCTCTATCGTCGGATATTTATCTTTAAATATAAAATAATCAACACGTCTAACAAACGAAGCTCTCACAACTGCTGGCAACTATTAAAAACAATCACAACAATAGCTTCGCGTGATGTTTAGGCACCTTTGACGTCATCGAGACTTCGTCGGCAGTGGCTTGGGGGGTGAGGGAGTTTTTCCAACACCACCTAGACGAGTCGATTGGGCGCTTGAATTCATCAAGCGGGTAATTAGGGGGGGTGGGAACATAGTTGTGTCACATGTTTCCGAGTCATGTGCCCATAATTGGTTTAAAAAGCGAAAGAAGCCCCCAAAATATCGTTTAAATGAGTGAAATAGGCGGGCAATACGCTCATTCACGGTCAACAATACTTAAGACCTTCTTAGTAACCACGGTGATAAATGCTTCGGGAAACCGTTTTGATGTAAATGACCTTCACAATTTAGAAAAATATATAGAGTATATGATAGATGAACTTATGAAATGTAGCCGATTTTTTGGATTTCGGCCCTTATCCTAGGATTGTATCACCTCTTGATTTATTCACCTATTTTTGATTTATAATGTTTGAATACAGCAAACTTAATGAAATTAAAAACATCATTTTTAGAAAATAAACGAACAGAGACTAATGAAATGATTATCCGAATAAATATGTCTCGAATAATGAAGTAATGTTCGGATTTCACTGACGATGTATGTCCCTCAAAGCTGTCATCTTTTTATATCTAAGGAAGGTTTACAACAACAAAACGAATTGATTACAATAAATACATGAATACGGTTTAGAAACTTAAATTGGAGAAAGAACCAAAGAATGTTCAACTGTCCCTTTAGATGTTAAATTCTATAAGTAATAGCAGTTCGATATATTTTACAAAAACGTAGATTCGATATGTGTCGAATGGGAGCTTGGAAAGAAATTTATATTTAATTGGTGCAGCATGAACAAATCTATAATAAACATATTCATAAATATTCTTCGGTTTAACATCAATAGTTATAAAGATACGCCAATTTGCATATTTGCTACCATAATCATATCGAAATATCAATTATACTGAAACGTGAAATTAAAATTTCGCAATCCTATTGATTTATCTTCCCGTTTGGTGATCTACCCTACATTTCATGGTCAAATACACCCGCGGATGTAAAATCCTGTATGTTATAGCATTTCGATATATTTTAAGAAAACGCATAATCGATATATACGTAATGAGACAGTACATGCAAAACATATTTCCATTGGGGTTTGTGAGGAATACCAGGATGTACACATTCACCAAATTTCATTGGTTCAACGGATATACGAATCAAGTTATGCCAATTTGCGTATTTTCTATAATAATCGATTCGATCATTCGATTATACTGCATCTGTAATGTAAAATTCGCAATGCTTTTGATTTTAATTCCGGTCCATGGCCATTTACCATATAATTCCTTGTCAACTTTGGCCATTGATGTAAATTCCGATGTGTTATAACAATTCCATATATTTTAAGAAAAAGCAGATTCGATATATATCGAATGAGAGACTACATACAAAAAATGTTCCCATTGGGCATTGTGAGGAACACCAATGTGTACCCATTCACCAAATTTCATTGGTCCAACGCATATACTATTCAAGTTATGCCAATTTGCATATTTGCTACAATAATCGATTCGATCTTTCGATTAAACTGCCATCTGCACTGTAAAATCCGAAATGCTGTATATTATAATTCTAGTTAATAGTCATCTACTCTATAATTCCTGGTCAACAATGCCTGTGGATGTAAATTCCTAAATGTTAAGGCAAATCGATATAATTTGGAAAATGAAGATTCGATATATATCGCATGTGAGACCATAAACAAAACATATTTCTATTGGGAATTGTGGGAAATATTATGATATACCCATTCCCAAAATTTCTTTGGTCCAACTTGTATAGCAATCAAGTCATGCCAATTTGCGTATTTGCTATTATTATCGAATCGATCTTTCGATTATACTGACATCTATACTGTCAATTCCGCAACGATATTAATTTTATTTCCAGTCTATGGTCATCTACTATATAGTTCCTGGTCAACTATACCCTTGGATGTAAATCCTATATGTTATAGCAATTCGATATATTTGAAGAAAAAGCATATTCGATATATATCGAACGTGAGACTATATACAAAACATATTTCCATTGGGCATATTGAGGAATACCAATATGTACCCATTCACCAAATTTCACTGGTCCAACGGGAAAACTATTGAAGTTATGCCAATTTACGTATTTGCTATAATAATCGAATCGATTTTTCGATCATACTGACATCTGTACTGTAAAATTCGCAATGCTATTGGTTTAACTTTCAGTCCATGGGTATCTACTATATAATACCTGGTCAGCTATGCCCTTGGATGTAAAATTCTATATGTTATAGCAGTTCGATGTATATGAAGAAAAAGCATATTCGATATATATCGCACGTTAGACTACATACAAAACATATTTCTGTTGGGCATCGTGAGGAATACCAATATGTGCACATTCGCCAAATTTCATTGGTCCAACTGGTATACTTTTCAAGTTATACCAATCTGTGTATTTGCTACAATAATTGAATCGATTCTTCGATAATACTGACATCTGTACTGTAAAATCCGCAATGCTATTGGTTTAAAATCCATTCTATGGGTATCTTCTATTTAATCCCTAGTCAACTTTGTCCTTGGATGAAAAATCCTACATGTTATAGCAATTCGATATATTTTAAGAAAAAGTAGATTCGATATATATCGAACGTGAGACTGAATACAAAACATGTTACCATAGAGTATCGTGAGGAATACCAAGATGTAAGTACCTGTTTACCAAGTTTCATTGATCCAACGTATACACTAATCAAGTTATGCCAATTTGCGTATTTGGTATACTAATCGAATCGTACTTTAGACTATACTGACATCTGTACTGTAAAAGCCGCAATCCTATTGATATCCCTTCCATTCTATGGTCACTCCGTTATCCCTGCCTTCTCTATTATCCCCGCTTTCAAAATTAACCTATGTTCTTATATTTGTGACGTCGATAGACGGGATGCGTGTATTTCTTACGGGGACCTAATACAAAAAGATATAAATTCATATCAATGTATCTTCATTAGGAAACATAATTCATCTAAATAATTTATGTGTGCGCATAATTCATTCTTTTTCTTACATATTGTTAAAATTTTTATCTCCGTAACTATGTAAATAAGCTCAAAAAATGGCTCAATCGAATACAATCTTGTATCGATCATAACTTCGAGTCTAATCAATCGATCCGCTTGATTTAACTTTTGTCGGATGAATGACATTATCAGTTGTATTGTGTATGACTTTCATGTTCAAAACTTGATTAACAAAAAAGTTATTAGCGATTAAAGCGTATCCAAGGAGATTTCTATCGATATAACTCGCACATGAATCGATCGAGTGGAATTATCACCATTGCAAAAGTTGACCATTTTAATGATGATATTACCCTGAAAATTTCATTCATCTAGCTGGAACGGTTGCTATGATATTCAAGATTGTATGCCCCACAAAAAAATGGCGACAATGATTTTTCGCGTGCAGGATATTTTTCGGAATTTAATTATGAATTAACCAAGAGGGCTACGGCGAAAGTAAGCTTAAACGTGAGGGTACTAAGTACCCTCTACGGTTTTTCTAGGAGATTCCAAATTTTCATATGTTACATGTCTCAAGGCTGAAATCCGAGTTTGAAAATTCGCCCATCACGACAATGTAAAATCGAAATCGTTTATTCCTCGGAATTGTTTCGACGTACGAAAATTCCAAGATAGCCAAAAAATTAACCAAAGAATTCTCTACCTTTTTGGCAAAGGAATTTGTCGTACGATTATTGCAAGTTAGTCAAAAAAATTCCTAAAGTTTTCCCATAAGAAAAGCATTGAGAGCATTCAAACAGTAATAAAAAATACTAAATATCAATTCGTCGCTATGGCAACCATACCAAAAAATCGACCAAAAAATCTAGTCCATGTCCATTGAATATCAACACCACCTAGAGAGAGTCTAGGTGGTGTTGGTTTTTCCCGCGCTTTAAAATTCGTTATATTTATCATTAAATATCTCGCGAAGGAAAACTCAGATATACATGCGGTTTTCTTTGCTGTATTCAGAAAATAATTTTCTGTCCGCCTGTGAAATAAAAAAAATTCATGCAAGTTCCCCATTGTAAGCGAAATCTCTTTCGAGCTTGTCTCTTAGATGATATTTTACTTTCCTAATGCTCAAATTTTTCCTTTGATGAGGAAGCCCTTTTGATTAAATAGCCATGAGGTTAGTAACAGTAGTTTCGGAAATGATTTACACTGTGTAACACTTAGATATTGAAGTTACATATCCGAAAAAAATGTCCGGCGCTAAGAATCGAAGCTTGACTTCGCTGTGTTTAAAATTTTCTCATCAATACTTTTTGTGGAGCATTCATAAGTAATGGTAGGCATGATTCCCGATGTAATGTTTTAAGTCTTGCTAAACCATATCATTTTCCTTGAATCACGATTTATGTATATTTTTGACGGATTATTAGCCAAATAAAATCTTGTAGTGCACGCAATAGCAATTAAACGTGATTACTATCGTAGCATTCAGTGACCTCCCATTCCTCTCTCGTCCATTTATCCTTTTTTATTTACTTTCATAATTGAATTTGGTTTAAAACATTCTATTGTAAATATCCTCGCGGCTGAGCTTAAAGCCACCGAGTGCGTCCACCGGGTTGCGGATGGTGGGTCGACCTTTAGATATAGAGGTTAGCTGCGAGATAAGCGATATCTCTCGTCGAATAAGCAGTCGTGGACAAAAAGCGGCGGTATTCTGAGGGGGTATTGGGCTACCCTTGGGTAAGGTATACCATTTAAAAGATACCAAAACCTGTGAAGATATCGTGACTTGGCGACTGGGGGCCGCCAACAATTATGCCTCTCATCACCCGGGGGAGAGGGCAGCAGCTCTTCTTCACATGTGCGAAGGTGGAGACCATGCTGGTCGGTACAGCGACACACATTCCACTACAGGCGTGGTAACATTTACTTTAACGGCTGTGGAAGGCAACTACTACTGCGATGTGGAAGGCAAGGGGAAACCACCACATTATCATCCCGAGGAGTCACAGCTACTCCACTCAATTTATATAATGACATGATGGAATTCTCTCGGGTAAAATATTCCGGAGGTAAACTAGTCCCCCATTTGGATCTCCGGGCGGGGACTACTCGAGAGGGTACATCGGTCAAACGAGATAGAATGTTACGGATAGGAACATGGAACGTCAGATCACTTCGTACCTGCGGTAAGCTAGAGAACTTGAAGGTGGAGATGCGAAGAATGAACCTCGATGTATTAGGCATCAGCGAAATGAAGTGGCCCCAGGAAGGAGACTTTTGGAGTGGAAGCTACAGAATGATACACACGGGATCGCTAAATGGTAATGCTGGAGTAGGCATAATGCTTAGAAAGAGCGCCGGGATGCGTGTTAAAAGCTACTTGCAGTTTAATGAAAGGATAGTAATGGTGAAGATAGATACTAAACCCGTAGCTACTGTAGTGGTACAGGTTTACATGCCTACGTCAGATTATGAAGAAGTAGAAGATGTCTACCAAGATATAGCGGAAGTTATCAAGCAGGTAAGAGGGGAAGAAAATCTTATTATTTTAGGTGACTGGAACGCCGTCGTCGGCGAAGGTCAAGACGAAATAATAACTGGGAAATATGGGTTGGGTAACCGAAATGAAAGAGGAGAAAGGCTACTTGAATTCTGCACGGAGCACAGGCTAGTGGTTGCCAACACTTCATTCAAAAATCCCCTTCGCAGAAGATACTCGTGGAAGATGCCTGGAGACCGTAGAAGATTCCAAATCGACTACATTCTAGTGAAACAAACATTCAGGAACCAGGTGAAGGACTGCAAAAGTTATCTAGGGGCAGATATCGATAGTGACCATAATTTAGTTATGATGAAATGCCACCTTAAATTTAAAAAGTTGAAGAAAGCCGTGACAAACATATGGCAGGTTGAAAAATTGAGGGAGGTTCTGCATCAACTGGCTTTTAAAGAGGCTGTAGAAAATAAAATAGGGGAGGATACGACCAACAAACCAATGGAAGAGAGTTGGAAAACTATTAGAAGTGGTCTGCAGGCGGCAGCTGAGGAAGGTCTTGGTAAAAGAAGAGTCGTTATGAAAAAACCATGGATCACGCAGGAAGTATTAGATCTCATTGAAGAAAGAAGAAAATACACGGCTGCGAAAACAGAGGAAGGACAGAATCGTTACAAGAGAATAAGGAACGAAATATGCCGTAAAGCGCGGAAGGCTAGAGAAACGTGGATGAAAAGCATTTGCGAAGACGTGCAAAACGATCTTAAACATGGAAAAGTAGAGGCCGCTTATAGGATAGTGAGGAACCACTTTAAGGAAAGGGTCGTACGATGTAATACCCTAAGGGACAGAAACGGAGAACTATTGATTGAAAACGAAGAAAAAGGGAAGAGATGGAAGGAATATCTGGAAGATTTGTACAAAGGAAGTCGCCTCAGAACGAATGCTATCGAAAACGAGAGGGATGTGGATACCGATGACATGGGAGCCCCAATTTTAAGATCGGAATTTGATGCGGCTGTAAGAGACCTCAGGATAAATAAAGCGTCTGGCATTGATGACATTCCTGCAGAGCTAATTAAAAATTCAGGAGAGAAGACGTTGAACCAGCTATACAAAATCATTAGTGAAATGCATACGACAGGTGAGATACCAAAGGATTTCGAGAGGAACATTATAATCCCTATTCCTAAGAAGAAAAGAGCGGAGAAGTGCGAAGATTTTAGGACCATAAGCCTTACTACACATGCGTCAAAGATACTGACAAGGATCATCTATAGAAGAATAGAACGAAAAGCAGGTGAGTACTTGGATGAGGACCAATTTGGATTCAGAAAAAACAAAGGCACAAGGGAAGCAATATTGGCCCTAAGACTGCTCATAGAGAAGAGAATGGAAAAGAACAAGCCAACATTCGTTGCGTTTGTGGACTTAGAGAAAGCATTTGACAACGTGGATTGGAGCACAATGCTTGGAATCCTAAAGGAAATTGGGGTTCTTTATAATGACAGAAGAATCATCCACAGTTGATACAAAAACCAAGTAGCCGTGATAAAATCAGGGCCCAGCTGTGAAGAAGCAAGAATTAAGAAAGGAGTGCGACAAGGCTGTACATTGTCACCCGTAATTTTCAACGTTTACATTGAGAAAGCCATTAATGAAATCAAAGAAAAGGCATTGGGAGTGAATATCCATGGAGAAAAAATTAGCATGCTAAGATTTGCCGATGACATAGCCGTTATAGCAGAAACAGAGAAGGATTTGAAAAATATTCTGGCTAATATGGGTAGGGTAATGAGTAGATATCAACTGAAAATAAGCACGAAGAAAACCAAAATCTTAGTATGCAGCAGAAGAGAAGAAGTCAAGACCAACATTAAAATAGGGAGGCGAAAACTGGTATAGGTGGATGAATTCTGTTATTTGGGAAGCAAGATAACTAGTGACGGGAGAAAAAAAAGAAATTATCAGCAGAATAGCCCAGGCGAAGAGAGCATTCCACCAAAAGAGAGACCTGCTTACAGCGGGAAACTTAAATATGGAAGTAAAGAAACAATTCATAAGAACCTACATCTGGAGTATGCTCCTATACGGAACTGAGGCATGGACAATGACCGCAGCGGAGAAAGCAAGGATAGAGGCCTTTGAAATGTGGTGCTACAGAAGAATGATGAAAATCAAATGGATTGACCGAGTTAGTAACGAGGAAGTCCTAGGAAGGGTAGGAGAGAAGAGAAGCCTCACGAAAACCTTAATAAGATGACGGAACAACCTTATAGGCCACATCTTGAGACATGATGGCCTGATGAAGACAATCGTCGAAGGGCAAGTGGAAGGCAAGAATGGAAAAGGAAGTGATGATTGTAAATATCAGAAGTTATGTACTTTAAGGGTTCACTTGAATTCATCAGATATTTTTCAGCTTACAGCCGAAAATTAGTTGCTATTGTCGCAAGTGACTTGTCGTGCGTCATATTTTTAATTTGCCGCACCGTGGTTGAATCGTCTATTTCTTCCAAAAGATGCATTTTTTCCGGTTTTATATTCAACAAATAATCTTCGCTCATCGGTGGGAACGGGTTTTTCCTGCTGTCAGTAGGGAAAATATTGAGTTTCCTTTGACGAATATCCCATAAGGAACCATGTATTTCTGCTTCACCCGAGGTAAAGGAATATGGCGGACGGGCTGAAGTGCCACGCCCCCCTGGCTTCACTTTCCTACCGAGGGAGGGGTAGCTAACGCCCTCTCCAGATGCTCTATGTGTCAGACCTTGCGGGAGGTTATTTTCGCTGCTCGCTTGTCTGTTGAAAATTGTGACGTTTTCTCGTTTCCCGTCTAAGATGACTGTTGACGTCATACCAAAAGCGGAACGCTTTCCTATAGTATGGGTGAAACGCACGGAATACGAGCGTAGGATAGGTTTCCGATCGACTCGGACTGAATCCGTTTCCGACGCCGCCAATCCTATGAGACTCTGAAACACCCTGCTGATCTACATCTACGAACTTGAAGTCCTTTGCCTGACACCACTAGGGCGTGTGGCATGGGGTGATTCTACACCAGGCATTCTGCACTCACGTCCTAGTCCTAATTAGAAACGTGCTCGCTTGCCGAACATATTAACTCAATAAATCAGGGCAACGACACGATGTCAGACCAGTAACTAGGAGAGGGCTAAGGACACGATTATAGTGTTGCCGCGAGACTTTCTCGTCTCGTCTCGAAAACCGTTGGGTAGAGTTCGAGATGAGACTCGAGACGAGACCACTGTTTAACGAGACGAGACGATACCACTTCCGCGAGACTCTTGAAAGTCTCGAAATGCAGATGTATGTTTTGCATTGGTATTTTATACAGCTTTATCCCTAAAAATATGTCCTTCTGTTGAGATTAAGTAAATATTACCTTTTTCTTGAGCATGATATATTAAATTAAATTCAATAATAACTTATAGATAAATTATCTAACTATAAAAAAGGATTTTTGCCAAAAAGTCAATTTCTGAATTCAAGAGCGTGTCTTCTGGAGCCAAGATAGGGAGTGTTAAACCCCCCCCCCCCCTCAACGCCGTCATACTTACCCAGTACGCTTCCTGTTCTTCTTTCTCTAAAAAATTTAGATATCTTCGATATTGTATTTGTCGTCAGATATTGTATTTAAATGAAAAGGAATTACTCTATTATGTGAAGGTATGTTTTTTTTTCATTCCAATAAAATATTCATAGTGATTTTATGTCTTCAAGGTCTTTTATCAATGAAATTCTGTTTTAAACCGGCGAGTTAATGAATTTGGCCTTAAAAGTGAACGCCTTCCTTCAACTGTACCATCTTGAAAACTGCTGCCTACACTGCTTATGAGACGTCGAGAAGGGTCAGCTCCTTTAGCATGGGATACGATATCCTTACGGCTCTCTGTCCTCCCTCTAATTTTCCCTTGTGTGTCATCACCTGAAGCCCAAAGTGTGTTTGGTTCGCCTCGTTAGTCCTAAGCGTACTAAGCGAAGAGGCCATGTGCTTTTGAATTCCTTTGTTTCTTCTTTCGTGGACAGTAATTAACGACAATAAGAGTCCTTCTAAACAGTCAGAATATACTAAGGCCCCTTCGAGATATTCTTTTGATAGAGTTTAGAAACCACGTGTTTCAGTCCACTCTATCCATTCAGGGTGTTATTTGGTGTGCTGTGTGGTGTTCTTTCAGGCAGCGTATTGTAATTCTCGTCGGGTGTACTTCCTGTGCGTGGTTATTTTTATAATTAGGGATCCGTGCTATGGCTTCAACAGGTATAAAAATATTACAAATTCCAATTTACGAAATATTGAAGTACCAGCAAGTATTCAGACGAGAGTGTAAGTTCGGCAAGTGATAGAGAAAATTATATAAACGAACACGCTGAAACTGACGTAATACGGCAGAAACTCTGCGCTATCAAGGACGCTGTATTTTAATGGAGAATTTTTATAGTTCTACTGTTCTTGCAAGACCACTGTAAAGCAAATACAAGACTAACTGTGTTGAGACGTTGATGTTGACGCGAAGGATGTCCTACAATGCGTGAAGGAGATGAAACTGCAGAGGGACGAAATAAATGGAAAACATTCTGGGCCTGTTTTTGTTCTTAAATTGTAGGAAAAAAATCGTATATATGATCTCCGCATTCTACAATGGCGAAATAGGAATAGCATTGACAGGCAAAAAAGAAACTAGGAAGTCTGTCTGTGTGTTAGATTATAATAAATTCATGGGTGGGGTGGATTTCAAGGACCTGTTATTGAATTCGTTCTTAATGGAAAGAAAACTCCATAAAAAGTGGCCTAAGAAGTTATTTAGGAGACTATTGAATGCCGCAGGCCTAAATTACTACGTCATTAACAGGAAAAAATGTATAAACAGTTGGCCCTCGTATCATTTCGCGTACAGCTGGTGATGGGAATATTTTTTTAAATATGCAAATTTCCATACGGACAGTTTGTACAAGGCCATCACTCCTCAGACAATTTAGAACCAAGACTCACAGAAAGACATTTCCTATGGAGAATTCCTGCGGCTGGCAAGAAATTAAAGCACCAAAGGAGAAGTGCCGTTCGTGCCAAGCATAGGAAAAGAAGAAACAGCGTGTACTGGTGTGAACAACGTGCGGTGGGCTTATGCTTGCATTGTGTGGTATCAGGTTTTCCCAGCGTATCAGTTGCGGAAAATGTTTTCGGGTTTTCCGTCGGTTAATGTATGTCGAAGACATTTCGAACAACGACTTTGACGACGAGATCGTCAGGGGATCTTCTGAATGGCTATGATGCTTGCATTGCTTCGAAACATGTCACACAAAACAGAATTTCTAAGGTAAAATCATTTGAATATTCCCATGTTTATAGGCGTACCCAGCGAGGGGCAGCAGGGGGGGGGGGGGCTGCCACCCCTAGAAGCAAAAGTAAATTTAGTTCAAAACGAAAGTGTTTTTTTTATATCCAAGAAAGTGATGTTAGCATGAAACATGTAATGCAATAAAAAATCAAATTTTCGAGCGAATAATTTCAAAATCTAATAAAGCGCTGTTATATATACATATATTTTTTTGGTTTCCTTAACCTTTTCTGTGTTAAAACTTGAACGACCACGGCTTGCCCCCCACTAGTTTTGATCCTAGGTACGCCCTTGCCCATATTGACGTTTGAAACAACAGAACATTAGTACCTTTATGAAACGATTCTGTAATAATAGAACGAAGTAAAAATAAAGGGTGAAGTCATGAATTTACATTTAGGCGAAATGGGTAATCCTATTAAAAATATCCAATCGTTTATGAAATTTTTAACCGTATATCACTGAAATATATCACGTAATTATTTTAAATTAAAGTATGGCATGCTGAAGGCCTCGCTGGTTAATGGAAACAAAATTTAAAAACTGAAAGCATATTCATTGTGTTCCGAGGACGAGATAATTAAATAATTAATGTTTATCCAAATACTTTTAAAAATTAACATATAGTAACAAATTCTTTTACGCAAGTTTACAGAAAGATGGCATGCCGTAAAGGCGGAGTCATTTAAATTTTAAAGTCGCTGAGATGGGATTCAGTCAGGGGGCCAGGGGCGGTGTGGCCGTCGACGATCGCCGAGGGCCCCAAGCTCAGGGGGGGGGGCAGAGTCCTCTGGATCGCCGATAATGTCATTGTGCATAACCCTCATAACGCTATGAGGGAGTTGTGTAGAGAACTGCCATCAAGAGGACTCTGGGGGCCCCTAGCGTCGGGGGATCGCTATATACGCTCGCGTATATCATGAACCGGTCGGCATGCATGTGCTGGGGCGCTGATCGAGTCTCTTCTCCCTCTCTCTCCTGTCCCACGCTTAGACCAAATACGACGACGAGTTCGTGTGAATCTCCCTCGTGAGATGGGAGCACTGTGGCAACCTCTAGTGCGACCGTGCATATGTCATTATATTTTGGGGACCACTACGGATCATGTGACAATTCATTTTTTCCCTAGTCTGCTCTTCCCAAAGCCTCCAGTTCCGTAGCAATATCCGATATCCCCGCAGGTGTTTTTGTGTAGTCGGAACCCCATTCATTCATTGAGAAAAATATCAGATTACAATGTCCTGGGATAGTTACACATCCCTTTTGCATGTTTTTTGACCAAGGGGTATCAATTACCGTGGGAATCAGTCCAAAGTAGTTCTCCCAGGACTAGAAGTAGGGAAGGAAGCGTTGTTGGAGGGGAGAAGTTGCGCGCGCACAGCACAAATATTCCCTATTTTCCCTCACATAGATCGCGAAATCGGCGAAATCCTTCGTTCACCTTATGCCTCATTCACATTACGATTGTTCCTGCGATTGTCGGAACTATCGTGCATTCACACGACGATTGTTAAAACCTGTGCTGCCTTCTAGTGCTGACTTCTAAAGTGAACGGGAAATTTACGGTTAGCAAAGATGTTGAGGTATGCAGGGACAAGATATTACTGTGTTCAACGTGTATTTACCGAATAATTATTCTCCCGCCCATATTCTATCTTCCTGGGACAAACACATGAAAAAAATAGAGCTTCACGAGCTTTTCGTCTCTCTTGTCGCTTCCTTATCCGGTCTCCCAGCGCCTAACCATCGTAAAGTGGCAACGTTTGGAACTACGTCAACTATTGTCAGGTCATGCATTTACACGGCTAGTTCGGCCAACTATCGTTTGGACGATGGCTCGGACAATCGTAATGTGAACGAGGCATTACTAGTTTCAGTGAATGCTGGATTGGTTAGTGAGAGATTTTCATCCTCTTTCTGTTAATATGAAACGTGTTTACAAAAGCGGTGCGCAGAAAAGGAATAAGAAGAAAAAACTCTTATGTTAGTAATGTCTCAAAAAAACTTCAGTGCTTAACTGAACAAGAACAGTGGTTCCTGCCTCCATTTACTACACAATGAGAGTTCAAATACAGATTCAGGTACGTTGGACTATTCGTATTTTCATTTTAGTAGTTCAAAAAATACGTCTTGTGACGCGCTTCGAGTGAACTTTCCGCGCGGTTCTTTCTTCTCTCTATAATTGGGTTTATTTTTTAGTTTGTTTTATACGTGTATTTTAATTTTTTGTGCACTTAGCTTCTATTTTCAATATACGTATTGCGCCAAGCGCAAACAAAGGAAAGAAGCGATCTACAATTTCACAGCCTACAGTGATACGCCTGATACCAAAGGGCGGGGAAACGGGGGTCAGGGGTATTCTCCCCTGCTTATTTGTGGGACTCAAAAACTTTTTTGCTTTGTGGTACAAAAAACAAACTCAAGTTTTTGCATAATGCTTTGATAAATAAAGATACTACCGTGCACATGTAGTAGGCCGTTTTGTTAGTAAAAGGTTTATGGTGGTCATCTACACATGCATATTACCCCGCAAGCTGCCTCAATAGGCGTGTTGCGGGAGATGTCAGGACACCCGCCGTATTCATATAAAAAGGAAATGTTCTAACAAAATTACGCCTAGCATTTATTGAAGCCCGAGCGTGGGAAATTAGAAATTCCCTCACCTATCCGTTCGCCTAAGCATTTCCATTATTTTATCGTTTTTGTCGTACCTGGAAATTTAGTGAGGTTCTTATATGATCTCGGTGTCGCTCTTGAAAATATATCCATACTCAATTGCTCAAACTATCTAAGCCTAGCGCGCAGCCTCCGAGTCACTAGCGGCTCCCAACCCAATTCGTTTAACAAATGTGTAACGCATTCTGGACGCCCGTACCAGCTTTTGACGAGTCGCAAATCTTGATAGTTAGAAGGGAAAGAGGCCCTTATGAGGTAGGACTCCACGGAAACCTCTGCTGTCTATCTTAAATATATCTCTGAAATAAAATGATCCAAAAAAGTTAGGAAATTGATCTCCTGAACTATTTTTTCTGAATTTTCAGCAGGCGCGTTGCTTCTGATTATTTGACGTATGCATGTTCTCCGTGTTGATATTTCAAACCCCAGCTCATCTGCCACTCGAAGGAGTTTTCGGATAGACTGCTGAATTCAAGTTCGGCTTCGCGTCAAATATCAGCTATATTTAAAGAATGTCAATTATGTAGAGTTGACATAATTGCTAATTTTATATTTTTTTCCGTAGGTTTGTAGAAGAAGTTGTATTAATACAGTTTTAATTATTTATATTTTCTGTATTTTTTACGAGTTCCTGAACACATAATGACTTAGAAGTTAAGCACAAAAAATAATCGAATCATTGATCGGGCTCATTAATATTTGACAGTTACTGATAAAAATACTTTTTAACATCAGATTTTCTAAAATAAATATCAAAATCAAAATAAGTTAAAATATTAAAAATGTTTCCTATTATATTACCTGTTATTTTCTTCTCTAACCGACAGTGTTAATTGGTCAGCTGAATTATATGGGCGAAACAAATCGTTAAACGTTATCCTTAAAAATATAGTTTGAGATATGTTTGTAAATTGAAGCTTAAATTTTTCAACTAAATTAGAAAATCAATTTTTGCACAAGTTTTTGGCTACACTTTAAAAAATTAGCCAATGAGTATGGATAAAAGCGACGTAATTGACTACATCTACATGCCATGCAAAAATTAATTAGACATAGTTAACGCATAACAACCAAAAGTCTTTATCTGGGCCCAAAATGTGCTTCGTAATATTTTGCATTTTTACTTTTGCTCTTCAAAAAGCGTTATTCGAAAAAGGTTATTTTAGGGGTTCATTAATTTCAGGGAATTTTCAAGGAGCAAATTCACAAAATACTTGGAATATTAAATTATATATTCACTAAATAAATGGAACCATGAAACATAATTAAATTTTATGAGCTGTGAAGTTCTTACTTTTCATTATATTTTTTCTTAGAAAATTTTATCTTGTTTTTAGAGCCAGAATAGCGTCAAAATCCATTACCGGGCATGCAAAATCCTAATATTTTCCGGAGTAGGGGGGTGGAGGCGGGTAAATCCTCCGCTGATGGGGGGCCCCATCATGAGCGCCAGCCGAGGGGCCCCAATCACCCCAGACCCTCCTCCATTCAGTTAAATGCTTGCCGCGCTTTAGAGGATGTTTCCTTGTTTCCTGCGATAATAACCTTAGAAAATTTATCCAGAAAAAATTGGACTATTTTCTGAAGTGGAAATTTTCAGTATTTACTTCTACGACAAAAATATTTTGGATTATACTTTCATATGTATAAAGAATCTCCAAGCGGCATTTGCAATCCTGCTTATACTTTGCACGCTATAAGAAAATGATATTTTCAATTTCGCAGAGCACATCACCTCGGTATGAAGACGAATAATAACTGAAATAAGTATGTACCTCTTCCTGCATGATATATCTTTCGAGGTTAGTGAAGGTGTTTAGCATAATGTCGGTAAATTGTGCTCATGATGTTACAATACAAACGGATAACTACAATTGCTTTTCCTTTGCTTTAATTTCTTTCATTTACCTTTATTTTCCCTAATCAAAATGGCCATTACTGAATCCTTTGACCGGCATTTATTCATCAGCCTCTCATTCTAACACCCTTCATCATATTTCCTCCAGAATCAAATATTAGCGGCAGGTAAACTTATTTCATTAGCTTGCAGTCCATTCTATTAGGGGCCAGAAACACCTCGGAAAAATCCATTTGCAGAATAGTGAAAAATTCCCGAGAGGAAAAAAAATCATTCACCCAAACTGAGTTTCGAACCCGGATACTTCGATTTGCGGCCTATTCTTTAGCTTAAATGGCTAAAGTCAAGTAAAAAACATGTCAATTAAACTGCGGTTATTTTTTAAATCTTCTGTGGATTTCTCTGCTGGATAGTGAAAAAAGCCTAGATAGGTACAATTTTTAGACATTTTTCTTATTATGTTACTAGTTTAATCATTGAGTATCAATAAAAACAATGATTTTAGCACCAGTTTGATGTAATTGTTATCCAGATAAATATGTGTTTGCAGGTTATATTAACGGCTCTCTTATCTCAAGAATATCGATTCAGCGATTAAGCACGCAATGGAAACGATGCTAAATTTATTTTGAGGGAAACGAGACGAGAGTCTCGTCCGAGACCGAGACGAGACTGGGGTTAACGAGACGATACCAGAGGTCAGGAAACGAGACTAGGACGAGACTGGCGAAAGTCTCGCGGCAACACGAGACACGAACATACTGCCATACAAATAAAATTATTAGCTAGTAATTGAAAACGAAAATTTAGCCTAGTAAGTGATTCATGCACGAGTTACAACATGCCAAATAATATAAGCAGATAGATTCTGAAGATAGATTCTTCGGGTCACTCAGCCGGATCGAACGCTCAATTAGAGAGGTCATCACAGCGTTTAATTGAGCAGGGAGACCTTCAAAGTCAGCCGTAGCGGGGCACGAAGCCACCGGACATGCGATCGACTTCGAGAAATCGCGAGTCATCGCGAGGATAACGCATTTTAAAACCCGACTCATCCGCTAGGCCATAGAAATAAAGAAGAACAAGAACAACTACAGTGGACTTGGAACCCGCAACATTTCGTTATCTTCCCCCTCCAGTCCTAACTCCTCTCACCCTCCGCCCACCCCTCCCACCTGAAATGTAGAAAAGGCAGCAAAAACCAATCCCAGAATTATTCCCTTGAAAAAGCGACCAGCAGTCGGTCGCGAAACGTCGTCGGGGCAATCTCCATCACGACACGCGGCATACACATACAGTATGTGAGTTATTTTTAATCGTCATGAGCCGCGAAAGCTTCAATCAAGAAAATCATTATAGTTGTAATATTATATTATATATAAGATAAATTGTTTAACCAAGTAATTTATTCAAAAATATTTTTCTAAAATTGTTCAGATTTTTAGATATCTTACTACAAAAATTACTCGTCAACCATATGTTAATGATTTTTTTTCTCCTAAATCGTGGCGTCAAGAACTCAAAAAAATTTAGAGGAAAACAGCCATTTCGAAACTATACGTTATTAATATGCTTTTTATTTCAAATTTCTCATTAGCTTCAAATATGATTTTTTTTTAAATTTGAGGAGGCAGTCATGGAATTAAAATTCATTGTGTACGTTCTACATCGAATAGTTATTGACACCGACCTTGATTTCGGTACCCGGAAAACCTAAAGTGCTACTTCGAGAAATTTTAAGCATATTGTGGATATGTCCGAAGGGTGACCGAAAGTTCACGCGTTCCAAACGCTATGAAGACGTAACTTTATTCGGAAAAAATAGTTTACGTCATAATTATGCAGAACCTTTATGTCAAAAACCTTATGCAGAAGAAGGGACAACTTGGTTGGCCACATTTTGAGGCATGATGGCCTGATGAAGATAATCGTAGAAGGACTAGTGGAAGAGAAAAAGGGCAAGGGACGGCCCCGAATGAGTTAAAATAGGACAGGTCATAAAGGATGTAAAAGACAATACATACGTCGCTGTAAAAAGGAAAATAGGACAGGTAATAAAGAATGTAAAAGAGAAGAAATACGTAGCTATGGAAAGGTAAGCGGATAGGAGAGAGAAATGGAGTGCTGCGTCAAACCAATCTCAGGATTGTTGACTAATGATGATGATGATGTCATAATTAATTCTTGAGAAAATTAAATAATCAATTCTCTCAATAATTGAAAAATAAAAATGATTAAGTTTAAATTATTTTTTTAAATTAATTGTAATATTTTTCCTCACGAGTTAAAAATGAAAACGTGTTTATTTTGTGCAATGTTTTTATTAGTTCATCGTAATATTATTATTAACCGCGATTGTTTACATTCGCTCCGCACCGTATAGCCGGGAACAGTTTTTAGAAATCTAAAATCGATAAATTTATGCAGAAGCTGAGCGATGAATTAAAATGTTGATTGTAAAAAAAGGTGGCTCATACTGCCTTCGAAGAGAGCGAAAAAATGCATTGACATCTTTTTATCATCAGCACTGAAAATTTCATTTCTATAGCAAATTGGGAAGATGGTTAACTATGAGTTGCAAGATTTTTCGCGGAAGGACGAAAAAACAGACGAGAAAGTGACGACATAAGCCGCTTTTTATTTTTTCAAACTCTATCACGGGGAGGCGAAAGTATTTGAAAGAGAATTGGTTGAGCGAGAGCAGCCTCCACGAAAAATCCGCGTCAACCGAAGGATTTGACTTTAATAATGTTTCCTTTGTATCCGCTGCCTCTCATGACCCCGCGTACTCACGTCTGCTCTGTGACCTTTCGTCATCCATTGCACCATCCACACGCACCCTTGGATTTCAACACTGAATAAAAATATTTTTTCACTCCCTTATCTTCTGAATATTCAGAAATCCACTCTTCACATTGTTTTAATGGGTATAATTGGCGTTGGTAAACTGGTAATTAGCAGCGTTATAGTTGGAAAACTCAATTTAAAGAATCATTATAGTTTAAAAATAACTCACATACGGGTGTATGCCGCGTGTCGTACTGGAGATTGCCCCGACGTTTCGCAATATCAAATCGGGAAATTGCATACTTTTTATAGACAGTATGCTGATATACTACAGTAAACACTTAGTACCGCAATATACTTTTTTCCGCTTAAAATTCAGTTTATACACTAGAAAATGACTCCCAAAAGTCTCCCAACTTTCTCGGGCTAAAAAATACCGCCCCCACTAATCTCACGCCGTGACGTCATAATTCAGTAGGAGTCCAAGATCCAAGCCCACTAACGTCGTAGCTGCAGGTTTGGAAGAGCCACGTTGTGTTTAAAGGAGAACATGTCTGAAATAAGGAAAAATTACAAGTGGTGCATTGTTCTTCTGTGCAGTAACACCCCAGAAAAAATTCTTATCTGCATTCCCACGGAGGAAATGAGAAGAAAAGCCTAGATGCATGCCGTCTGTCGGGATGAGCGTTACGGAAAAATAAGAGTATAATAAACGGAATGATAAACCCCTGAGCTATGTGAGTGAAGATAACTTTAATATAAATAATATTTCCATATTTCATCGACTGAATAACTTGAAACTGAGATTTTTCTATAGTTCGGCCGCCGTAGAAAAAAACTCAACTTCTCAACAAAAATCGAGACACTTGTTTCTCGATGGGTACGATGGACTCGAATTATTTATGGCGCTTGTTCAATTTTAGTTACGGGAGGACATAGAAAATTCCATGATGTTTAAAATCAACAGAGGAAATATGAAAATAAAGAGCAACGTTGATCCTCATGCATTCGACTGCCAACCAAGAAGATAGCGTTTTCTTCTACAGAAGAAAAAGCTGTCTTCTTGGCTGTATACTGTCGGCGTCAAAATGATGTGCCACTGTACTTTGCAAATTTATATCCTGGCTTCACTGCATGCTATAATAATGAATTATACGTCATTTTAAAGAAAATTTTATTCTCAATTCTGATTTATTTTTATTTTACAAAAAATTCAAAAATGTAGCACATCAGTGCAATAAATGACTCCGCGCACCGTAAAATTAGCCGTTTTTTCAACATAATGAACTTTGTAACTCAGCCTGGGAAATGCCAAGGATAGGACGCCACTTCAAATGGAAGGAGTATACGAAATCCCCTGCCGATCGTGCGAGAAGAAATACATCGGGGAAACGGGACGAACAGTCAAAACTCGGATAGAAGAACACAAGCGAGCCATTCGACTGGGTTACTCTTCAAAGTCAGCCGTAGCGGGGCACGAAGCCACCGGACATGCGATCGACTTCGAGAAATCAAGACTCATCGCGAGGATAAAACATTTTAAAACCCGACTCATCCGCGAGTCCATAGAAATGAAGAAGAACAAGAACAACTATAATAGAGATACCGGATTAAGAATCAGCAGTACTTGGAACCCGCAACATTTCGTTATCTTCCCCCTCCAGTCCTAACTCCTCACACCCTCCGCCCTCCCACCTAAAATGTAGAAAAGGCAGCAAAAACCAATCCCAGAATTATTCCCTTGAAAAAGCGACCAGCAGTCGGTCGCGAAACGTCGTCGGGGCAATCTCCAATTCGACACGCGGCATACACCCGTATGTGAGTTATTATTATATAGTCATGAGCCGCGAAAGCTTCAATCAAGAAAATCATTATAGTTGTAATATTATATTATATATAAGATAAATTGTTTAACCAAGTAATTTATTCAAAAATATTTTTCTAAAATTGTTCAGATTTTTAGATATCTTACTACAAAAATTACTCGTCAACCATATGTTAATGATTTTTTTTCTCCTAAATCGTGGCGTCAAGAACTCAAAAAATTCCAAATAAAAGCTTCAATCAAGAAATGTTTTGTTATGTTTAAAACACATGGTTTTTTATTAGTTGTGACTTTGCAATGGGTTGCACGTGTGTTTTCACCCAATTTACGGTTCTCAATGGGTTTCTCGATGCCCCAAGGACCCTGTGATCAAGATATTGTATTTTTATGACAGGAATTGAATTTGATTAACTTTTGATAAAAATTAAAGATTCACCTTCACATCACGTCTTTGTCTTTGCGGTGAATTATTTGGGAAAAAAAGAGAATGGAACGGGGTTTAGGGCATTCACAGTATGGGCGAATCATGTTTGGGCTACTGTATCTCAGTAACGGATCGCATTTATGTAAAATTGCATATACATCCATAAACGCTGATCATTTATGAGTGTTTACGCTAATGTTCAAGTCTCTCTCTAAAAGGAAAAGCCACGTACGACTTAATATCGGCTTTTTCCGATTACGGATCACTGTTTCTCCAATCATACTCGCATTACTGGAGAGTTAGAAAAGGGTGATAGAAAAGGGTAGGTACTATTCAATTTTTATACTTATGTGGTGAGATTGGTGTATGGCAGTGGCGTAACTATAGATCCCCCCAGAGCCTCGAAGAAATAAAAAATATATTTAAAACTTTATTTTATATTGTCTGGGGTTGATAGTTAAATTTTTAGTGCCAAATTGGTGTAAACTGTAACCCCAGGCATGTATTCTTTAAAAATTTTCCCGTACCCTTCCTTGCCCGGGGAGGGGGTGTCGCTCCCCCAAGCCCTCCCACCCACCTCCCCTACGAAGCATACCCCTAGTTAGTCACTGGTGTATGGGATGAGGCAAAAATCAAGCGAATACATTTCATTTTCATAAATGGATAGTTTATTTACAAGATGTTATAAGTGGAATTCATAAATTATATGCATAAAACAGTCGTTTTTGTCGTCACACATTTCACGTTGATTCGTTTCGGCCGCCATGTGCAATTTTGTCGGCGGATTTGTGGGGAAGAATCGATCCCATGTCATTCGCATAGCATAAACACACGCTTCAAATGTCTCTGTGACCTTTTCATCCGTCACTTGTTCACTTGCCATTTCACAGTGTTTTAAAGATTGCTTGTTTTGAGTAAGTGGCCTATCCTTGGTTAACTATGTTGTTCCTCAGATTTAAATTTTCGAATGCTTTCAACTTGGTCTTTTCCTTTAGATTTTCACTGGCTATTTTTGTGTATGCATCCTCCACGGTGGTCACATTCTGTAATGCAAAGATAATGGTTATGAGCAATGATTGCATAGAACGATCTTTCATGTTCTCGAAGGTTTGCGACTGTTCTGTCACGGTGAGTCGAGAACCTCCGATAACCCCCTCCCTCCTCAGTACATCCAACCCATGGTACATACGTCACTAATCTGTAATGTGACGTCGTGTAATGGCGGGAACCTCCGAAAATCTTTAGGCCAGTTAATTCAAACATAATATTACAATATTCAAATATTTATTCATGAAAAATGACGTTTTTATCTCGACAATTTTTCAATAAACTTTGATGTTATCAAATTTGTTGTTATAATTTTCTATTATTCTCCTTCCTTTTAGTGATCGCTTCGCCGCCATCGGGTTTTAGTGGTCATGTTTTGCATTAATCCCCATATTTAATTTTAAATTCTGACTTTATATCGAGGTATAGTTCCAATCATAATAAAAGTGTTAGAATATTGCATCGTCATCTTGTTTTGAGTTATGCTGACATGAAAGCCAATCGGAAAGGGGGTAAAAATTGGTTGGCAAAATCTTACCAGGACAAGATTACAAAAAATATGGCGATTTTATAAAAACAGTAAAATTGCTATAAAATTATCCGCGTGGAGCACTTAGTACTTCCATTATGCCGGAATTACACGGTTATATTTCACGTTCAAGCCCATTGATCATTTCAGCTTTACTTTTCAATGAGGGAAAATGATTACTTAAGCCATCATTTTCTATATCATACGGTCCTGTATCTGTATCATACTTGAGGCGCCTTGATGTTCGTTTTAATGAAGCTCAATGGCGTCGCCTAAACGAGCGTTTGTTGTTGTGCTCTGATTGGCTGCTGATGTATGCCACGTGCTTGTTCAGTGATGGAATACGCTGCGGTATCAAACGATGGAAAAAGGATATTACCCGCATCATTGCATCCCTCCCTGAAAATGATGACGTCCCAGAGTCTCCATTAGCCAATGCCGACCTGCCGTGAAAAATGGTCGCGGCAATCGGCCTATAGCGTCAATTATTTCATTTTATCTGTCATTTTTAATAACTTTATAGACTGGTTTTACCTCAGGCAATTGTGATCTAAAACCATCTGCTGATGATTTGATTATCGGGTCTTCAATATTTCAACCAACTGCAAAAGTATATGGGCATGGATAATTATGTATTTTAATGAGACATAATTACGGTTTGCAGTTTCATGATCCCATCCCAGGAGATTCGGCCTGGCGTTGCGAGGATACAATACAGCTCCCGTACCTACTCGGCTACAATCGTTCGAATGCTACTAATTAGTAGTGTCATTTCCCATTTCACATTTTCGGCGGAGAAATGAGCTAAGAGCATGCCCCCTCTGGCGGAGTAATCGGAAACCTACTGACGAGTACGACGAGTGCAATCATACTCGTCCGAGAAGTCGTGCATTCCTCGCCCTCTCGAAATTTTATGCCCGGAAATCGATTTTGACGCTATTCTGTCTCTTCAAATCCAGATAAAAATAAGTAAAAATTAGTAATTTCGGAAAAAAATACTGTGCAAAGCGAGAATTTCACAACTTATAAAATTTAATGATGTCTAATGTTTCTATTATCAATTTAGTGATTTTTTTTCCTTGAAATTGCGCTGAAATCTAAAAAAATTACAAAACAACCTTTTCGAAGAACCATTGCAAATAAGCATCAGGTACTCTTTTTTTCTTCTGACATCTTTACTTTCTTTATTTTTACACGATATTTTTTTTACTCTGGCTATGTTGTAAATAAAGCAAATCAATGAAAACATAGAATTTTATTTTAGCAAAAAAATCATGGTTCAACTAATCCGTCTTTTTTATTGCACCTTTCATAAACACCCTTCGCGATGGATGCGAGCGTTGTGTGGGCCTCCTAAGGTCGGGGCCCTCGGCGATCGCCGACCAGCCCACACCGCCACTGTCTCCTCAGAAAGCGACTCTCTCGGTGAATACACATTCGATCCATCGCCAGCCGAATGATGCAATATGGCTGCGAGTTTGGGAAATTGCGCTTTGAAGCACTCTCTCCATTTATCTGCAACATAGTATTGCGTCTCCGCTACTCCTCGGCCTCGCGTCGTTCGTTGTTGTTTATATTCTTTCGAGCGATTCCGTCTCTCAATGAAAAGTTCTCCCGGAACAGGATGAGACGTCACCAACTCATGAAAAGGGGGCAGTGGCAACTTTTGCGTTTTCTTATTTTAAAGCTGCGAAATATCTTCCAAGGAAGCCTTTCGGGCTTCCAGCCGGGTGGTATCTCTCCATTCTGCCGGCGTTTCGGAACTCGAGTCGTGTTCCATTCTCAGGGCTGTTGGATGACTACATAGTAAAGATGATCAGCCCTGAAGATGGAACGCGACTCGAGTTCCGAAACGTCGGCATAATGGAGAGATACCACCCGGCTGGAATCCCGAATAGCCTTCTTTGACTACATTCGCCGGGAAAGCATCAGATCTTACTGCGAAAAATGTCATGGCAGGCGAAATATCCCCGAGATATCAGGGTAATAGAGTCATCACCCTAAGGAAGATTGCATATTACTTACGCCCTCGAAACGTTGGAAGAAATGAACCCTTGGAGCCGATGGTAAACCCGAGAACTCTTGGCAATAACGGACGGCAAATTTCGTGTTTATTTATTATCAATTTGTGAGAGGATGGCTGAATGGGGAGGGCATTCGTGTTTCACCGTAACTTGTCAATTCCTTCCGAATCTGCCGAATTCATTTTTAATTTTGGTTCTGATTGAAAGATAAACAGTGTGAATGATTGGGGTGTGACGCCTTATGGTGCGGAAACGTTGACATGTTGGAAGGTGGAACGCGCGGACGAGAGAAGACTGGAGGCATTCGAGATGTGGGTGTGAAGGAGAATGGAGAAGGCGCAGTGGACGGAGAGGAGGAGGAACGACGAAGTGCTGGACATGGTGGGTGGGTGAGGAGAGGCAGATTCTAGATGAGATGCGGAGGAGACAGAAGGTGTGGATGGAGGGGGAGTACTGAGCGGGGAGGGGATGTTGAAAATAGTGTTAGATTAAGGTGGAATGATGGGTAAACGAGGGAGAGGAAGGAAAGAGAATAAGATTTATAGATAGAATGAAAGGGAGTAGGCATTATTGTGTATTGAATTGAGAAGTACATTAAGGTGGGGGAGACTGCCAGAATACTTTTAAGTAGTACTCCATGGAAACCTACCTAGATCGGTGGCATACTTAAATGGTCAGTGTGAACGAGTGATATGGGAAGGTTTTTTTGATTTTTATACTCACATTGTTCATAAATTTGTCGAGGTCTTGGAACAAATCCGGCGATATCTTCTTCCTGTAGATGCTGTCGTTTTTCCCTCCGTTTTCTTGGGCGAGTGGATTTTTCGCGAGCACTTTGTGCGTCCCGTCTCCTTTGCGAAAAGTCCTCCTCACGACCATGTCGTCGGAGGCGGTTCGCAAGTCTTTGGCCCACCCGATGCTCGCCATCAGATCGATGAGCTGCGTGGTGAGGCTCGCGTCCCTGTAGCCGAATTCTGCAGCTCTGTAGTCGTACGGGAACGCGTGGTGGTAGTTGTGCCAACCCTCTCCCATTGTCAGTTTGGCAATGGCGTAGTTCTCCACGGGAACGATGTCCCTGCGGACGAGAAAAGAAATCGGAGTGCTGTGTTTATCATTTATTGCGAAGGGTCGCGTGGGTGTGGTGGGTTTGTTTCAACAGCTGGAGGGTGAGAGAGCACTAATAAAAGTTCCACCAGATGGGCTGGGGCATCCTCTAAGCATGCAGGCCTTCAGTGGTCACAAATAAATCAGTGTTCGATTGAAATTCGGGGGAAAAGTCGTCAAACGGCCTAAAATAGTATTGTCAAAGTTTCAACACAATTGTGAGACGTTAAAGCTTGCCTCATTTAGGGTAAATTTGGAAAAAAATTATTTATAGCAAAAAATCGAAGTTTTTCCTTCATTAAATGAAAATCACTTGTTATATTAACTTAAATATTTTTCTTCTAATAACAATCTTTATCATATTGAAGTTATTTTCAATGTGCAAAAACTCTTCTCGTGATACCGCGCGGGTAAGATTATGTAAGAGCGCCGACGTTTCGGGTACCGACTCGTTACCCATTCTCACGGCTACTGAATGAAAGTTTTGAAGTGACCGTTGAAGCTCAGCATTAGGAGGGGCCGGATTGGTCGAGATCCGATTGTTGTCGCGGAGGACCAGCGTAGACTTAGCTCTGGCAATCATAAATCAATTAAGAGTTCTATTCCAAGAGCTGCTGATCGAAAATCCGGTGTCCCTGTTTACATTACTATTCTCAAGTCTTATTAAAATTTTATATTTTATTTGTCTTAATTCTTATTGCAATTTATTTTCTATTTTCAACGCATATTTTTGATGAAACTGATAGATTTGGGTTTATGTAGTATTTTTAATGTGCCAAGTTTATTTTGTGCTGCATACCCTCCAGGATGACTCAAAATGTTTGGACACAACAGCATATCGAAGTTCTTTTACATCCCTCATTGTGGGCACCATGTATTTTAACGGACGAGTGTCCTAATACTCACTTGTCATAAGGCCTGTTTCCGTAAATGTGAGCAAAGCTGTTGACAGTCCATGTCCCATGAAGGAGAAACACGTAGCGAAAGAAGTAGGCTACGAAGAGAGAATTCCAGATGTCCTCTTTCCAAAAGAAGTAGGGCGCTAGGGTTGGGATCATGATTGCAAACAGCAAATACAGCGTCTTGTAGTACCTAAGGAGAAGAGTCGGAGAAATTTCTTTTACTTTCTTTCTTTTCTAAGTCTATGATGCGTGTCCATTAGATTCATGATATGCTCAATCGAAAACTGACATTATAGGTTGAACGCCATTGGTGATGACGATCGCAAAATGCATAATATCGTATGGGTAGGTTATTACTAAGGCTACCCTAGCAGCATGATGACATATCTTTAACTCACAAAAAATAACACAGGTGATATCAATACGTCTACAAATTTTACATTTTTTATCACCAGAGTGATATGTATTTTATTTTGATCTATAACTTTATGATACTACTTAAATGCCAAAAAATTCAAATCTTTATTTCTTCAATGTCTGAAAACCGCCTCAGTACGCTGCTATGATAAATATCAACTGTCCAAAGTTTGGCCAGTCCCGATTACTTTAGCGGCATCGGCATATTTTCTTCATCATAGCGGGGATAATAAATGTTGATTCAAGAGGCTGTTATTTGATATCGTTCTTCAACATTTGTAATGTTATCAACTTTTAAATTCCAAAATAATATGTAAATGATACCACTTTTTTATAATCAAAAGGATGGGGAAATACTCGAAGTAATATTGATGCTACTAAAATGATTTCTTTTTTTACATAAAAATGTCGTATCTGATACTTGGGACGACTCATTTCCCCTAAGTAATAGTGTTTTCAAAATGCTTGGTAATTATAAAAGGGGTCGGTACTTATTGTTAGGCTATAGAGGTCAATACAGGATTTTCACCAACTTCTTCAGGAACATGACATTTCTATCTGCTTAGGTGACTTAGTCTACTTGGGTCTGGTGGGTGGTACTTACGGGTAACATACAAGAGATTAAAAAAATGAACGGTTATGATCACGAGGGTTAGGGACGCATTCAAGGTGACGTATCTGTTAAATTCGCCAGTTTACGCGCTGGGCGACACATTTGTTTTCAGGTGGGATGTCCGAAGGCGATTTCGAAATGCTAATTTCATTGCTGTTGAATTATTGAATTTTTAAGTTAAAGCTAAGTTATTAACTCTCGAATTTGAAGTTTGCATTTATCTTATGTTAATTGCGACGAAAATAGATTTCGAAGGTTAACGTATGGTTATTTTTTTAAATTAATGAAAAACTAGCTTTCAACACGACATTTACTTTTAATTTTAATTTTTAATCAGTCATTTTTTTAACACTAGCATGCTTACACCAATCCTTGTACCCTATTATGCCCGAGTGGGTCAGTTTGACGCCAAATATCACCATGTTTGCATATTTTACTCAAAATATTTTATTCCTTCTCAGTTTATTTATTAATATCGTTTAGAAAATATTTGGGAGGGTAGTATAAAATTTAATTGGATGAAAAATATTAAAATTGCAGTTGTTAAACAATTTCTATGGTGTTATGGGAAACTAACTTCCACAAATTTGTGAATATCTATCACTTTTCTTTTGACGGGTTTGGGAGGCACAATGAATTTCAGTGGAATCAGGTTAAAAACTAATTACAGTAACATTTTGACAAAAAATCAGTATAAAACGCACCATTACATTGAATACAAAGGAAAAGTAAAAAGCCTTCACATGGATTTCATAGTCTGGGTCAAAATGATCCATCCGGGCACGGTAGGTATAAGTGATGAGAAAAAAATAATAGTATCAGGCCTAACTTTAGCACAGTGTTAAACCAAACTAAATAATTAAAAGTCATGAAATATGAGTCTAAATTTTTCTTCCTTTCAAAGTAATGAACATAAATATTCTCTTTTGGTTGAAATTGACGCAGCCGGGCATTCCAGTGTTAAATTACTTCCGGAGCGCTTTACTCACTTCTTCTGGAACATGACGATTCCGTCCGCCTCGAGGTCGCTCATGTCGATGCCCTTGCCTTTCTCGATCACTTTGGGATGCTTCCTGGACATGAGCCAGCCCATATGCGAGAAGAAAAAGCCGCGGATGGCGTTGTGCGGGTCAGCGTCCGTGTCGCTGTACTTGTGGTGCTGCCGGTGGTCCCGCACCCAAATGTACATGCAATTCTGAAAGAAAAACGTGAAATAAACGAAACGTTTATTTCTTATTGCGTGTGATTATTTGTCCCAAAAATTAACGATAAGACAAATCCAACTACCTACGTGTATAAAAAGTATGACCTTCCCGAAGTCTCCAACATTTTTGTAAATACGTTTAGTAGTTAACAATTTTTCTATCGGGTTGATGTAAGTGTGGCGGTCATTTTATTCAGCCTACGAATTGTCAACTGTTTCACCAATTTGTAAATAATATTATGGAAGTATAGCGGTGAGTTACTGTGAAGTTTTAATTGGAATATTTGTATATTTCGCCATTTTCTACGTTTTTTCAACACGTACAACTGCATAACCATAAGGCCTCGAAGAATTTATGAAATTCTTTCTAAAAAATCGTTGAAACCGCGATTTTAAAAGGTGTTGTCGAAATGGAGAATATTGATTACGACGTATTCTTAAATTTTCGCGAATGGCATCAGTTTAATCTCTCAGTATTACCCACTGTCAGGAGACCCTGAAAATAAGGCCTAGACCCAAAAATGAACGTCTTTCCGAACTTTCTATTAGTGATAGTAACGGGTGTTTGCAAATCTAGTCCTTCTGAATGTTAACGCACTCGAGACTGCCCCGGTTTATTCTATGTGTGCGTCAAGAAAAAGCCTCTTCTTCATAAGGCTACGTCGTCAATCGTATTACGACTATTTGGGTTCTGTAAACTAAAAACAGAAGTAATAAGTAATTTTTGAAAATTAATTTTCAAAAAACTTGTAATTTTTTACGCTAACTAAATTATTACGATTAAATGAAAACGTACCGAAAGTGAAATGTTATAAGTTAGGAAAAAGTGCCGTACTGATTTACCTACGTCTTGCTTTGCAAAAGAATCCGATCCAAGTCATTTTCTAAAGTGTAGAGTTTTTCGTGGATGCTCGATGCCGTGCATAAGTTTGGAGATGGGAAAGTTTTGCTCGAAAAATGAAGGCAACCTGCCGCCGTCCTCCTGCCTCTTCTGTCCCTTGCGTGTAACCATTGCAAGTAGCGTGGGGCAAAGACTAAAGAAGAATACGAAGTTTATTGTTTGGCAGAACAAAAATATTTTTGAACAAATCTTTCAAACTGGGTAGAATTTCACAGCGACTATATTTTGGGATTCCCGAAACACACTTTAAAATTTTTAGTGTTCGCAAAAATGCTTATTTTTTGATTCCGAGGTGAAATTCGTAATCAGCGATCTATTCTCAGCGAAACAGCGATCTATCCAGCGATCAGCGATAGTTTTTGAGACATAGATTTCCGAAGTAAATTTTTTGTTGGCTATGATTTTTTTGTCGCAAACTAGTTTTCCTCTTTTAATTATAAAGATCATGTGTGAATAATCCATTTTTCAAGAGACGCTGGTGGATTTATAGCGAAGCCACATAGAAGCGTGAACAATCTGCCTGAATCATTTGATTAAAAATATTGATTTTTATGTTTTTTAATTCAATGCATTTCATGAATAACTTAGCTCATTAAATCAAAGCATACGCTCGTCTCTGGGAGCGCTGCAAGCCATCTACTGCACTAAGAAAGGGTCCCTCGGATCGCGAATACTCACTTGTCCTGCGACCGTTTGAAGGATGTTGAGGATGAGACGAAGCTGCCACGAGGCCTTGTAAGCCTTGTGCGAATACAACCTGTGAGCCCCCATCAACACCCCCTGAGCACTCGCCACCAGGATGAAAAAACCTGCGAACAAAAGGAGGCGAAGAGAATGTAATTAATGAACGATTAATTCATTTGACTCGAGAACATGCCAATATTATTAAGCATATCGAAATTATACGCGTAATGGATATGAGTATCGACAAAACAAAATGTGTGTATGGGAGCAGCAGGATCTTATCCTGGAGGGAGGGCAACAAATAGGATACTTTGAAGAGTACAAATTGTGTCTGGGGATAAAAAGTGCTGAAAACAAAAACGATGCAGGTTTCTTTGTATATTTTCCTTTGCTGCATCAAGTAAAGATGCAGCAAAAACAAAAGACAATTGCGCTTTTGAATAACTTCTTATGGGAACAGAAAATATCCAATGAAAATGAAAACACATTTTTGAAAACGTAGTAACTTTCGGCTGTGAAGTATGACCACAAACGGAAAAATCAGATAACCTACCATTGAGCAAAGATATTGTGGTCTTGACTTACCTCAATACGATAATGTACTTTATTAAAAATGATACTAATCAACTCCTAATTCTGCTAACCAAACCCTAATTTATCTACCAAAGGATGAAGTTCGCCATGAAAAAATATTTGACTTATCCCGGCTAGGTCAAATATTTTTTCATGGTGAACTTCACCCTTTGGTGTATTTAACTTTGCACCCGTGCGCGTGACTGCGTACAAAGTCACTTGTTCCTGCAGTACTTCCTAATTTATCCAACAGCATTTGTAATAATGATTTTTAGATAGATTGAAAGGGAGTAGGCCTTATTATAAAGTAAAGAGACTGCCAGTATACTTCTTAAGTGCTCCATGGAAACCTGCATTAATCGGTTGATTACTTAAGTAACAATAGTGATGGTCTGTGGTAGACACTCACTCCATAGGTTTGTCCATATTTTGGCGCTGGTGAGGGCCAGGTAGAGTCCGTAGAATGCGGCGACGTGCAAGTAGATGAAGCCGATCACGTTCTTCCACACGATTTCCCGCTTGAAGTCCGGATCCGTGCCCAACTTCTCCAACTGCACCACCTTCTCCTCAACCACGATCTGCTCCTGAACCGTCCGTATCTTCGAGTCCACCGTCATGGTGCGTGCGTGCCTCTGTCGTCCACTCTCTCTCCTGTGACACTGAGTGGCGGTCCGTCCGTCGCCCACACCTGCGTCCCCACTTTATATCGCGCGCCCGCCGTTGAGCGTTTGTGACTCAGAAGTGCCTCCTCCACCCGCGTGCTTTATACTCTCTCTCTCTCTCTCGTAGGGTTAAGGGAGATGCTAATCGCGCCCACTCTTTCACAACGGGCGACTTATGAATGAATTATGTCCACCGCTTACTAATGCCTCACCTTTCCTCACAGTTTCTAATTATATCAAATAATGGTAATAAAGTATAGTTCTCCATTTGTGATTGCCTGCTTAATTTAACGTTATATTAAATAAATTGCGATGGTCGGTGGCGTAACATGGTGTCTTTGATAACATCTTTGATATATTAGAGTTATTTATGAAACATCAATTATCATATCAACATTGCAATGGCACGAAAGAATCGTATATGCATCGATCTTCATTTCCTAACTCTTTTTTCTTGGCGCACTAGCGCTAACCATCGTAATTTCGGCAGTGTTAGGTACCTACTAAGGCCTACGATGGTAACTCTGCGCGTTTACACGACGTTTTGAGGTTACGTGAGGTTTCGTTAAATAACTCTAATATATCAAAGATATATGGCAACGATTGAAGACATTATTGAGCAGGTAATGGAAGGACGTAAGGGGAAAGTATTTTCTGATGTTATATTTAGCAAATGATATCGGATATTCTATACTATACCAGTTTTTATGTATTTCCTTATTTCCAGGTTAACCCATAATAATGTATTCTTACATTAATCTTCACAGATGATGGAAAATAACAAACACACAAAAAATGTTAACCAATTAAATCGTTGTATACAGGATTTCACGATAAAAATTCGCAAGAAATAACTATAAGATTAAGATGAGGACATGGAGAAATCAATACTTGTGCCGAATTAAGCCGAAATATAAGAGCAATATGTATTGTCTTTAATGCGTGAATATTCGTGAATGTTTTGTCATATTCTCTCGAAGAATCTAGATTCTTAAAGGCTTCACGGACTGTTATGACTAGTTTTCGTATACCTCATCATTCTGGATATCTGGGAGTTGAAGACATAATTTGCTCTATGGTAATCAAAAACAAACAGGTAGGATTTGTATAGTTATGACGGGATCCCTTAAAATTTACTAATAAAGGAGATAGGAACGATATAAATAGGAATTGATAATTTTGTAGAGGAATAAGGCATTGTTGGAGGATCCTATGTCGTGCAAGAGTTTTCAAATTTGGAGAGGAATACATTTTTACAAAAATACAATACCAACCGGCTGTCTTTGAAGTATCGGCAAAGTGATGCATAACGAATTCTGGAAATGTTATGGATTCAACGAGTCAATTTTTGTATCGACACAAAAATCGTTCATTGTTTCGAGAACTCTCTCCCCATTTCTTATGGCCATAAGATGAGTATTGTATGGAATGAAGTAGTTGAGGAAGTCATTGAGAAATTTCAGAGCAGCAGGGTCTTGCCTTATATTCAGCCCCCGCGATAAATAATGCAGAATATTTTATTTCTGAGTGAATGATTTTTCCCCAATTTAAATATTGTGTTATAAAATATCAAGTCGTGTAATAATGTGAGGAGGTATTTTCATATGAATGGCGGAAGTTTGAAATTTCTACGATCCAACAAACCAATTCAAATCACTTACACAAATTCTGCGCACTTAAGAGAACTTAGCTTTCCTTCACCACAGTCAAAGTAGAACTGAGGGTATGATACACATTTTAAAAACCTAGAAGTTCCCGTGGAAATACCCCGTTAAGACGGTCAAAGGCTCCGCTCCGCGGTATCATAAAACGACCGTTTTCGCAGTAGAATCCTGGGGGTCAGGGATCGGAGAGTAAAGAAGGTATAAGAATCTCAGATGGTGTCTTTCTGGTAGGTCTTTTTGTATGAGTCCCAGGAAAACAACTCACTTTTTCGAGGTTTGAACGCTTTTATTAGAAGCATGGCCTTCGATCGTATCTAAAGAAAACGAAATGAACTTCAATGAAACGTGCACTTACCTCGGCTGAAAAACCTCCAACGCCTTCACCATAGACCATTTGAGAATCAGTGTCTTGAAGCAAAACATAAAAAGGTGAATGCTGAGCGTTAAAACCGATAAAGCTTCAATAACCTCCCGCTTCGCGGCTAATCCAACTCCCGACGCGCGGAGACGAACCCTGCCGCGCGATCGAAAAATCGATGTAATTTCCAGCGACGCAAACTTATTTCAAAGATAACTGCATAAGCACCTCAAGAAATCTTCAAAGAATGCCCTCATATAAGTTATTCCGCGTGACTTTGCCGAAAACCCATTTGAAACTCTACCTAAATGTAAAACTTTGTCGAAAAACAGTGTCCGCCATTTTGTAACTGCACGGTAACCATTTATCGATGATATTCTTTAAGATTACGGAAAATTAAAGAAAACACCCTATGCCAGTAGAATATGTGGTTTTTTATTCCGCAAGAATCCACCCATAACTTCACCATCTACTTACTTTGGAAGATTTTCAGAGAAAATTGAAGGCGGGGGTTTTTATGGAAATTTGTTCACGTTTGAGCCTCAGTAACTCAGTAACGAGTGGGATCTATGTCAAATAAATTACATATCCATAAATTTAAATTATTCTTCAGTATAATTGCAAAGTTTCAATTTTATAAGTCAAAAAAAGCCATTTTGTAATTTTGTCCGGCTTCTTCCGATTTCCGCGCTCTGTGCGTCGCTTGATTCTCCAGCCAATTCGCCACAAAAAATCTTCAGCCTTTAGCCCTTTCACAGGTAAGTTGATGACGTCTGGAACTCACGCGGTTTGCGTTACTGGATCACAGCTACACTTACTGTGCATGGTCTTCGTGTGGTCCGCCACTGTTCATACTCTCATTAGCAACGCTATTCCTTAACGTAAAGATAGGATTTTTCCTAGAAATAGTAAATAGACCAAAACTCTAATTACAAAGAACACTAATTCATGAGAAATGGGCGTCAACCTCAAAGTAAAGATCAGAAGGGGATGGGTGACGTCACTACTTTGATCGCAATATACAGATCGACACAGATATACACGGCAGCGTGAGTCACGTGAATTGCAGTGGCGCCGACTCCATGGGGATTGAGGGGGCCCGACCACCCTCAAAAATTCCTTATGGGTGTGAGGAATAAATGAGTCAGCGTAGTCGATTTTCCCCGGAGTGTCCAGATATCGAGATTCGAGTTATCTGGGTTCTAATGTTGATCACATGACTCTTCTAAAATTCTTTAAAAAAAGTTAAAACTCACTACTTATGAAATTTCCCGGGGCAAGATCCCCGGTTTGGCCCCCCCCCCCGATATTTTCCCTGTTTCAAAACTAACGAGAAAAACGGACGAACGTGAGAGAGTAATTGTTTCTCGTTTTAACTCATATTTCGCTCCATTTAAAGAATTCTTTCACTAAATTGGGATTTCAGATCTACGTGACAGACCCCACCGCATCGCTAAAAATAATGGCCGGTTTCATGACGTCTTGCTAGCGTTAACTGGAACACCATAATCTCGTTACACTATCTTAAGAATAACTTGAATGCAGAAGTAAAGCGAAGTTAGTTAATGATACACAAACGGTTAGAAAAAAAAGACTTTGCTGTTCCACAAAATAAAATACATATTTGCGACCGATTTCGATACGGCGCGACGTATCATTTGGCAATTTCACATATTTGTACATAAATTTTATACCCTTGAAGAAGACTCCACCGCCCCTCTAACTTCTTCAAGGGCATGAATTCTATGTACAAATATGCACTGTGCGACGGATCAAAAAACGGAAAAATATCCTCCTCATTATTTCAGTGAACAATAAGTGAAAATTGGTAGACTTTTTTATTGATATTTTTAGTGTTATTTTTGCTGTTACCAATTTATACTGTTATTGGGCGATACCATAGAGATCTGGGCGGTTGTCGAGATTATTACATTTCCGGAAAGTTGATAGCAAAAGACACGTTGCCTCAAAGCCAGTTTTCATTTAAACCTAATTCGTTTTTAATTACGAGCACTCAAAATCGGTCCAAGTTGATGAGAGCAAAATCTTAATTCGCTCTGGCGCCATCTTGAATGACGTATATGCATGTAAATTCGCAGTTCTGTTTGTATGGAGCGCTGGAAATCGTATTTGTAGACATATTCAAGGGTTAAGTTTGCAGCTTCTGCTACAAATACATTATGTTGAAGAGTTCAAGGCAATTGCGGAAGAGAATTGCTCTGCCGCTAGAGGGACTTGAACCATTATTTTAATGGATTTTAAGGTAATCCGAAAGTCCCCCCATAACTCTATGGATTCTTCATCAGGCTTATTTGATTTTTTGCCTGTTTATCAGGAGCGCTTATGAGTGCTTCCCACAATAGGTTCCTTTCGTATGTAAGTGATCATGCGTATATATGCGTATATGTGCAATGAATATAGAATTGAAAAAAATAAAGAAAATTCATATGTGTAGCTTTTGCCTGCTCTTTTCCATGTTTTTTTTTAGAAAGTTGACATTTTTTACCGCATTGTGTTATCATGGTCGCTTTTGCGTCCCTTGCCGCAGCAGACACGAGTAGATCACGCGCTTTCGACCCGGCAATGCTCTCAATTTTCCGCCGAATAGCATTTAAAATTCATGCTGCATGCTGGTGATTGATCACCCCCTGCCAAACACCCTAGAGGTGGCGCGCAGGGTATTATGTAGATGTAGAATTTCAACCGATGTGTGTTACTTTTCTGAGCTCATTGAAGTATTTGTCTGTAGGGAGAATTGAGTGGAGAGCTGCTTCAAATAAATCTTAGGATTGTAGGTAAAATGTTTTCGGGATTCCCACCGCGTTAATTCTTTCATTACGGCCAACGTTTCAAGCTCCGTCTCGGCGCTCATCATCAGGGCTGAATGTTGATTTATTTAATTTTCGGTTATCAAGTCTCAATGTTGCAATAAATTTAGTCAATTAAAAAAATAAATCTTAGGACTGTTATGGAGCTGTGATAATGATGGAAGCTATGTTGACAAGGGTCTACTCTATATACGAGACCTATGGACTTGCACATTATAGCACTACTTTGAGTCGAGTTACGCGTCATGAAAGATGGTAAAGTACGAACGGTTGAGTTGAGGAAGTAATGCGCCCTTTTGAAAGCTCGTTTGAAATCGCATTCACAGTTTTAGCGAGTTTTTTTTCTGGAGAAAATTCCGTTGCCCTTTGTCCCTACAACTTGTAGCTACTGAATAGAAATTGTTGTATTCCCTCAATCGCAGATATTAACATTCCCTCCCCACTCCGAACTTGCTTCATCCAAACCTTCTGTCTCCTCCATATCTAATCTAGAAGCGTTCTCTCCTCACCACCATATCCAGCACTTCCTCTTTCTCTTCCTCTTCGACGCAAATGCACAGATTATATTTTCATGAAAAATATTCTATCGGAATAAGTGGGTTCACGTGGAGCATTTTGCAAATTACCTTTGCCTATCTGCCTTAGCTCACCAATGTACTATAAGGCCTATTATCTGACCTGTAATCTATAAGTTCTGTTCACTTCTCATTTAGCCAACATTCTCCCCTCCAACGCTGTTTTCAACATCGCCTCCCCCCTGGGTACTCGCTCCATCCATACCTTCTGTCTCCTCCGTATCTCACCTAAAAGCTTCCTCTCCTCTCACCCACCATGCCCAGCACTTCGTCGTTCCTCCTCCTCTCCTCCGTTTCTCTATTCTCATCTGTACCCTCAACTCAAATACTTCCATCTATTTCTAAGCTCATTCCCTCAACAAGAACGTTTTCGCTCCATTAACACTAGCATGCTTACACCAATCCTTGTACCCTATTGTGCCCGAGTGGGCCCATTTGACACCCAATATCACCAGGTTTGCATATTATACCTCAAAATACTCAATTCCTTCCCAGTTCATTTATTAATATTGTTTATAAAGCATTTGGGAGGGCAGTTGAAAATTTAATTGGACGAAAAATATTAAAATTGCAGTTGTTAAACAATTTCTATGGTGTTACGGGAAACTAGCTTCCACAAATTTATGAATACCTATCACTTTTCCTCTGGTGGGTTTGGGAGGTACAATTAATTTCACTGGTATCAGGTTAAAAAAGTACGGTAACATTTTGGCAAAAAATCAGTATAAAAACATTGAATACAAAGAAAAAGTAGAAAGACTTCAAATGAATTTGATAGTCTGGGTCAAAATGAGCCATCAGGGCATGGCAGGTATAAGTGATGAGAAAAAATAGAAAAAAAAATAATATCAGGCCTAAGTTTTGCACAGCGGTAAATCAAAAAAAATAATAATAGTAAATAATAATAATAAGGCATGAAATATCAGTGTAACATTTTTCTTCCTTTCAAAATAATCAACATAAATATTCTGCTTTGGGTGAAATTGACGCAGCCAGGCACTCTAGTGTTCTAAGTGCACTATGTTTCTAAAACAAAGTAAAACTTAGACCGAATACATATTAACCTCTCTAGTCCCATAGCTTCGGCTAATTAATTTTCTTTTCCAAAACCCACCGAAAATCATCTTAATCTCCGAGAGAATTCTTTTATCAGTTGCACACATGCATTCAACGACTATCTACCACAATGATATCAATTCTGTATTACAGAGACGTAACTGATACTATGCTTAGGGGGGATGGGATGGCCTGGGGTAGAACACCCCATTTCTTCCCTAAGCAAGGGGGTTCGGGAATATTTTTGAAAAATGACATGCGTGAAATGCATTTAACATCTTTTTAGCTTTACAGATTTTACTTTACCCGGATCCGGTTATTACATATCAAACCTGGACAACATTGTTAACTAATTTTTTTCTACTTTTCTTTTTTCCTTTTCTATCTCCTCACTCCCCCCCACCCATAGTTACGCCACTGCTGTATAAGCTGCCCCATTCCTTGGCTAGATGCCAGCATGAATTCCTATGCACTCAAACTAATAATCATTATGATAACTCTAATTGTAGATTCATCATCTGGAATCGCTGTCCGTGATAACCTTCTCACGAGGAATATCGGATTCAATAAAGTGCTTTTCGCAAACAACTTGCGGATGTTTGACGATAAAATTATCACGAGGAATGCACATCTGCCACTCAGCTCGTAGGCTTTCTTCCTTTGGGACCAAGAAGACATGCACCTTTTCTAAGTTAGGTTTATAACCAGAGGTACAACCTGGCACGATAAATTTTCTGCCCACCATTTTCTTTTTCAACCGAAATAGAGAGTTTTTCAAACTCGTACACACTCGATAAACGATATACCGTACGAAAATCTGGCCTCCTTTGCAGGAAAAGACTGTAAATAAACGTGATTTATCGCAATGAATCACCAAAACGCTTACTTCCCATACAATCACAAGGCTGACGTCGGGCGAGTGCACAAGTAGCGCCAGTGGCAAAAATGACGAACTAATCGGACACTAAGGGTCGCATGAGCCAGCAGGGGAGACGTAGGAAGAAGCCGGGGGATGGTTTCTAATCAGCCTCTGCGCTAGCATTTGCTCTCTGAACCAACCAACCGCTCGTCATGTCTTCCATTTTTATCGAAACCTCCTTTGTTTGCGATATTCCCTATATCCTCTTCTGATTTGCTTAATCCGAAACTGTTATATTATTCTATCAGCCGTAGCTAACTTTATGCTAAGCCCAAAATTCTCACTCGACTCGGGGACTACGGCCTAGGCTCAGATTGCGTGATCTGTTGAGAACAGATGTCTCTCAATGGAAGAATGTCATTTTAGAACATCAATATGCCACCATTTGCAACAGAACCGATATCGTAAGAGATAAATTTGCCTAGCGGATAGATATACGAATTTGCTTTTCCCGCGAACAATGAAGGACTAAAAGGTGGGTCTCCATCTATTTAAATCACTCAGATGCGCCCTTTTATTCATTATAAACGGCTAGTGTATTAACAGCCCCCGCCATATGCCTATTGAGGCGTTTTTTGGTGCAGTGTGTGGATCTGAATTTATCTGGGGAAGAGTCTGTAAAAGTGTCACCAAAATAAAGATACGTTCCCAAAAGGATATCGTTCTGATCTTTCCTATTATTCCAGACGGATCGCGCACGCCCAAGAAATGGAAAATTACGACATATCGATTCTTTTTTCCCTTATTTTCCGGACAAAAGACTCGAATATGTCGTCATCTGCGTTTATTCGGCAACTTCCGTTCCACCTTGGGCGTTTGATTCTTAGCAACGTCAGAAGTCCGCATTGTTTACGTTTCCACCTATGCAATCAAGGGCATGTCTTTTAACGAAGGCCTCGCAAGTAGGCTCTTCTGTGATATTTAAACAAAGGAATCAATAATTTTAAATTGAGTTAGAAAAATTAAATATTTTTAAAGGAGTTCCCTGCTGTGCTTTGGCAGACGATTAAAGAAGGGACAACTTGAGAGAGACATTGGAATTCATGGTCATATTAATCTCTCAAAATGTGTAGTAAAAATGACCTTGGAAAATATAAAAGAACGTAAGAAGAAACACGATTTGTCAGAATGCACAGTCCCATCTTCAATATTAAAAATCCAAACATTTTCCGGACCCCCTTTGTCGTGGGCTGTTTACCGTTAACCCCGGGAGGGACAGCAAGGATATTCGTGGGCCATTTATCTGTGAACGGTGAAGTTGCGAGAAAAGGCGGTATTGGATCTGGAAGCCACCAAATGGGCCTTCACCTTCAAACACAACACACTCAAAGATATACAAGCATGGAAGAGAGAATGGGGATGTTATCGGAAGGTGGGAAGAGTAAGCAGAGGGTGAGGAATGGGTGCCAGGTGGCGCCTAGCGCTCTTGCTTGGTTCGGTCACGAGAAAACGCGCGCGAAGGACGCGTCAAACGCAACCGGAAGTAGCAGAACGGGGTTCGCGAGCATGAGAAGCACCTACGAATTAACTTTGGTTGCAACCGGTGAACCGTATGGAAATGCATAGCGGGAAAACAAACAGACATCCTCCTTTATATATAGAGATGGAAATGAACTGTTCCCGTGGAAATGAGCCGTTACTCTTTCGCTGCATGCGGTCATTGTATAAACTGCTACGCAGTGCCAGTATTTGGGTTAATGCGTGAAGTCATTCGATTTTAGTCGAATTTCGGAGAGTGCAGAAGAATAACCTTCCAGAGCACCTTGTCATTGTATTTTTGGAGAGCAAATGTCTTTGTGGCGAACGGTATTTTCCCCCGGACGGTCGAGGAATATTTGCTCAGCACGGAAGTGACGATTCCTATTCAGCTGTTGAGCGTGGGACTTGCGATCGTTATTTTTGGAACACTACTGTCTCGCGCGTTCGGGCGTCGAGGAGACAGACGGCAATTGCGCGCTTTCTCTGCTCTGGTCCATTTCCTCTCCGACCGACGGCGTTCTCAGACGGATTGGCGGCTCACTGAGGGGATGTCTCGGGAATTGCAATTGGCTGTTATTCTAGCTAGCATTCACATTCATCTCCTTAATTTATAGTTCTCACTCATTCAGTGAGTCAACCCGAAAGGTGGATTGCATAGGTGATGGTAGAGCTCGACCCAAACGAAGCCACAGGCGCGTGAATTGTACACATTCGAGGTAGAGGATCTAGAAACTTCCCAGGACCGTCTCGCACTTCGAGAATTTTGTTTGGGGGGGGGGGGTCAGAGGGCTTCACCCTGATTTGAACCCAGGACCCCACGATCCGCAGCCAAGCCCTCTTATCTGTTGATACACCATGTTCCCCCACTCCTATCGCTGCTTTCCTAGCAATCGGTGTCCCCCATTTATCTCCTTCCCTCTTCATTTGCCCTAAATATGCACAATGCCTTACCGCCGCAATGGATACGAAACCCTAGGGCGGGCTCGCGAGGATGCTCTCATCGACCGAAGTCTGAAACAATAAGCTTTTCACCTCTGCGCCACAGAAGGGGAGGACAGGAAGGAGAAAGGAAGGAGGCACCGCCGCGATAGGAGCCCGACGACGCTACCTGGGAGGGGACGAGGAATCCCGCACCGTCACAGAGGCGGGCGGGTCCTTCCACTAGCGAAACTATGATTTAATGTTTCTATGAAAAAGAAAGATTTTCCTGTGAAGAAGGAAAATCATACGATTTTTCGTAGACAGCAACAGTGGCATCATCTTCTTCCTCCATGAGAAAACGAGTGTCCTCGTCAACAGCGGATTGCGAGGGTTGGGAGTACATAATGGCCAAGTAGTATTGGTGAGCACGTCGTCAGTGGGAACTGGGTGTGGTCCCAGAGAAGGGCCCCAGTGTAAGCCCCTTCGGCTTCAGCAAGGAGGAGGCCTGCGTGTCGACAACACGATCATTTCTCATCCTTGCAGTCGCTTTCGCCTCGTTGATGTTGTCGTTTTGGGCGTAAAAATGGCGATGCTAAATGGGAAGTCAGGTGTTATTCTGACCATTTTAACGCACCCTTTTTCAACACATAGTCTGCTGCAGCTCATATAGAGCTTTCGTTCCTTTTTTCTAGTATAATTCTAGGGTTATATAAAGGCTCTTCACGAAAATTTCCGGGAAGTGAAAGAAATTAAAGTGTTCAAAACGGCTGATCGCAGCTTGCAAATCACTCCACCGCTGCGACTAGTTCGAATTCGTGCCACGACTGCCGCTAGAGTCGCGCGGCTCCAATTGCTGCCGAGGATTCACGCCTTAAATTCTTGGTTTAGTGGATAGCATTAGTGGACGAGAAGGCATTGATATTTGACTGCAGTTGTGCAACAGACAGTTGTGTTCAACAAGAAAACCCTTAAGGTTAAAGGTTAAACTGTTTGGATTAAAATTTCTTGTCAGCGATAGATACAAGAATCAATGCTATATTTAATGTACCATAACAAGCAAGTCAACTTTGGGAATTGGAAGCCAGAATGTGTTTCATCTGATGTACTTACCCGGAAAACCTAAAGTGCTACTTCGAGAAATTTTAAGCATATTGTGGATATGTCCGAAGGGTGACCGAAAGTTCACGCGTTCCAAACGCTATGAAGACGTAACTTTATTCGGAAAAAATAGTTTACGTCATAATTATGCAGAACCTTTATGTCAAAAACCTTATGCAGAAGAAGGGACAACTTGGTTGGCCACATTTTGAGGCATGATGGCCTGATGAAGATAATCGTAGAAGGACTAGTGGAAGAGAAAAAGGGCAAGGGACGGCCCCGAATGAGTTAAAATAGGACAGGTCATAAAGGATGTAAAAGACAATACATACGTCGCTGTAAAAAGGAAAATAGGACAGGTAATAAAGAATGTAAAAGAGAAGAAATACGTAGCTATGGAAAGGTAAGCGGATAGGAGAGAGAAATGGAGTGCTGCGTCAAACCAATCTCAGGATTGTTGACTAATGATGATGATAATGTCATAATTAATTCTTGAGAAAATTAAATAATCAATTCTCTCAATAATTGAAAAATAAAAATGATTAAGTTTAAATTATTTTTTTAAATTAATTGTAATATTTTTCCTCACGAGTTAAAAATGAAAACGTGTTTATTTTGTGCAATGTTTTTATTAGTTCATCGTAATATTATTATTAACCGCGATTGTTTACATTCGCTCCGCACCGTATAGCCGGGAACAGTTTTTAGAAATCTAAAATCGATAAATTTATGCAGAAGCTGAGCGATGAATTAAAATGTTGATTGTAAAAAAAGGTGGCTCATACTGCCTTCGAAGAGAGCGAAAAAATGCATTGACATCTTTTTATCATCAGCACTGAAAATTTCATTTCTATAGCAAATTGGGAAGATGGTTAACTATGAGTTGCAAGATTTTTCGCGGAAGGACGAAAAAACAGACGAGAAAGTGACGACATAAGCCGCTTTTTATTTTTTCAAACTCTATCACGGGGAGGCGAAAGTATTTGAAAGAGAATTGGTTGAGCGAGAGCAGCCTCCACGAAAAATCCGCGTCAACCGAAGGATTTGACTTTAATAATGTTTCCTTTGTATCCGCTGCCTCTCATGACCCCGCGTACTCACGTCTGCTCTGTGACCTTTCGTCATCCATTGCACCATCCACACGCACCCTTGGATTTCAACACTGAATAAAAATATTTTTTCACTCCCTTATCTTCTGAATATTCAGAAATCCACTCTTCACATTGTTTTAATGGGTATAATTGGCGTTGGTAAACTGGTAATTAGCAGCGTTATAGTTGGAAAACTCAATTTAAAGAATCATTATAGTTTAAAAATAACTCACATACGGGTGTATGCCGCGTGTCGTACTGGAGATTGCCCCGACGTTTCGCAATATCAAATCGGGAAATTGCATACTTTTTATAGACAGTATGCTGATATACTACAGTAAACACTTAGTACCGCAATATACTTTTTTCCGCTTAAAATTCAGTTTATACACTAGAAAATGACTCCCAAAAGTCTCCCAACTTTCTCGGGCTAAAAAATACCGCCCCCACTAATCTCACGCCGTGACGTCATAATTCAGTAGGAGTCCAAGATCCAAGCCCACTAACGTCGTAGCTGCAGGTTTGGAAGAGCCACGTTGTGTTTAAAGGAGAACATGTCTGAAATAAGGAAAAATTACAAGTGGTGCATTGTTCTTCTGTGCAGTAACACCCCAGAAAATTTTTTTATCTGCATTCCCACGGAGGAAATGAGAAGAAAAGCCTAGATGCATGCCGTCTGTCGGGATGAGCGTTACGGAAAAATAAGAAAGAGTATAATAAACGGAATGATAAACCCCTGAGCTATGTGAGTGAAGATAACTTTAATATAAATAATATTTCCATATTTCATCGACTGAATAACTTGAAACTGAGATTTTTCTATAGTTCGGCCGCCGTAGAAAAAAACTCAACTTCTCAACAAAAATCGAGACACTTGTTTCTCGATGGGTACGATGGACTCGAATTATTTATGGCGCTTGTTCAATTTTAGTTACGGGAGGACATAGAAAATTCCATGATGTTTAAAATCAACAGAGGAAATATGAAAATAAAGAGCAACGTTGATCCTCATGCATTCGACTGCCAACCAAGAAGATAGCGTTTTCTTCTACAGAAGAAAAAGCTGTCTTCTTGGCTGTATACTGTCGGCGTCAAAATGATGTGCCACTGTACTTTGCAAATTTATATCCTGGCTTCACTGCATGCTATAATAATGAATTATACGTCATTTTAAAGAAAATTTTATTCTAAATTCTGATTTATTTTTATTTTACAAAAAATTCAAAAATGTAGCACATCAGTGCAATAAATGACTCCGCGCACCGTAAAATTAGCCGTTTTTTCAACATCATGAACTTTGTAACTCAACCTGGGAAATGCCAAGGATAGGACGCCACTTCAAATGGAAGGAGTATACGAAATCCCCTGCCGATCGTGCGAGAAGAAATACATCGGGGAAACGGGACGAACAGTCAAAACTCGGATAGAAGAACACAAGCGAGCCATTCGACTGGGTTACTCTTCAAAGTCAGCCGTAGCGGGGCACGAAGCCACCGGACATGCGATCGACTTCGAGAAATCAAGACTCATCGCGAGGATAAAACATTTTAAAGCCCGACTCATCCGCGAGGCCATAGAAATAAAGAAGAACAAGAACAACTATAATAGAGATACCGGATTAAGAATCAGCAGTACTTGGAACCCGCAACATTTCGTTATCTTCCCCCTCCAGTCCTAACTCCTCACACCCTCCGCCCACCCCGCCCACCTAAAAGATAAAAAAGGCAGCAAAAACCAAACCCCGAATTATTCCCTTGAAAAAGCGACCAGCAGTCGGTCGCGAAACGTCGGGGCAATCTCCATTACGACGCGCGGCATACACCCGTATGTGAGTTATTTTTAATCGTCATTAGCCGCGAAAGCTTCAATCAAGAAAATCATTATAGTTGTAATATTATATTATATATAAGAAAAATTGTTTAACCAAGTAATTTATTCAAAAATATTTTTCTAAAATTGTTCAGATTTTCAGATATCTTACTACAAAAATTACTCGTCAACCATATGTTAATGATTTTTTTTTCTCCTAAATTGTGGCGTGAAAAATTCAAAAAAATTTAGAGGAAAACAGCCATTTCGAAACTATACGTTATTCATATGCTTTTTATTTCAAATTTCTCATTAGCTTCAATTATGATTTTTTTTTAATTTGAGGAGGCAGTCATGGAATTAAAATTCATTGTGTACGTTCTACATTGAATAGTTATTGACGCCGACATTGATTTCGGTACCGTTACCTATATCATTATCGAGTTATATATTTTTACTGGTCAATTCGTTAACGGTGTTCGGGTTGCTGTGGCGGCTAATGTGTTGGCTTCCCACACCGTAGGCCCGGGTTCAAATCACGGCGGTGGTAGAGATTATTCAGAGGCTGCCCGCTCCTTGCTTGGGTTCTCTATGAAGGACACTTACAAATACAGAACGTGATCCGTCGGATGTGACGTTAAGCCGTGGTTTCATTGGCGCCTTTCCTTAAGGGAAGTGAATACTCGTTCAAATTTATCGACGCAACCGTTAGCAAAATTAATATTGGCGAAACTCTGGTCACCGTATGAGTAACAACACAGGTGGATAGAACCCGTAAAATGGAAAGATCATCTAAGCAAGGACGCCACGGAAGACTACGAGACCTGTATTAGTATTCTTCTGGAGTAAATCCTTCATAATCTGCTACATGTACCGCGACCGATTCATACGTCCTGCGCTTCTTCCCTTTCACTTGTCTTTCAACGATGATTTCATCATTCCATCTCGCCTCATGTCTGACCCATCGTGTGAACTTGACTCGTACGCTACCCAAGGGATTTAAAAGACTTCTCTTCTCTACTGCTCTTCTTAGAAATCCCACATTTCTCTAACGATCGATCCCTTTGATTTTCATCATTCTTTTAATCAGTGGTGCCGACTCCATGGGGCTTGAGGGGGCCCGAGCCCCCTCAAAAATTCGTTATGGGTGTGAGGAAAAAATGTGTCAGGCTTGTCGGTTTTACCCTGAGTGTCCAGATATCGAGATTGTAGTTATAAGGGTTCTAATGTTGATAATACGACTCTTCTTAAATGCTTAAAAAACTTGAATTTCAGTACTTATAAAATTTCCCGGGGAAAGATCCCCGGTTTGGGCCCCCCAATATTTTTTGTAAGTCGGCGTCCCTGCTTTTAATACACCAAAGCTTTCGAACGCTTCCAACATTGACTTCTCCGCTGCCGTCATCGTCCATGCCATAACGAATGTAAGTCCTAATTGCTTCCTGACCTCAAAACTGATATTTTCAGCTGTAATGAGGGAATCCTCTTTCTGGTGGGTCCCCCCTTCATTTATGCCTATCTACTGATATCCATTTCCTTCTCGCTTCGTCCATCGTTGATCACTCGGCTATCCAAGTAGCAGAACTCCTTCACCTCCCATGTTTATAGTATCCTGCTTTGAGGTGGGTCTTCGTGTCTTCTCTCCTGACGCAGGCCAATGCTTTTGTTTTCTTCACATTGTTTTTCAGCTGAAATCTAGTCGTAATGTTTTCCACGGATAATAGAGTATCAACCTCATTAGGAATGTTATTTATAAATTGCATTTCATCATCAGCAACTGGTTTCCTGCCTTTCACTGGCACATGTTTCCCAAACACCCAAGTTGCCTCCACCCCCTCCTTGGTTCCCTTATACCATCTTCTTTTCAGTCCTCACTCCGTCTGTCATCTTCAGCATTCTTCTTCTATTATCTCCTTCCACTGTTCCCTTTACTGTGTTTAAAATCCCCTTCCCTCTTCAAATATGCCCGATGCAATTCCACTTTCTCTTTAGTACAGTTCTCAATTAAATTCTCTCATCCCCAACTCTTCATCCATCACAGCTCCTCTTTCCTCTCTTCATCCACCCACGTCGCTCTCTCTCTCTCCCTCCCTCCACACCCGCATCTCTAAAGCGTTCATCCTCTCCCTGTCTCTCTCTTCTTCCCAAGGTCCACGCATTGCATTTCATCTCACCTCTAAATCCGTAATGCTGTAAAAGCCGCTTTACACGGTGAATGATCATTCGAATGATCTTTCGAATAATCATTCGAATTAAATTCATTCGCCGGAACCGCTATACACGGTGAATGATTTCGGCGAATTTTATGCGCAGATATAATGCGCACTGGTGAGACTATCGATGATGTATTTCGATTTTAACGATATTTCCGACCGTTTCTGACCACATAATTTGTTTTCGAAGTCACAGACGACGGAATGCTTCGTTTACATGTGCGCTTCAATATACTTTTGTATTGCTTTGACTTTCGGTGGGGTATGACGTACTAAGTAATGAGAGGAATTAGAACGGTACTACTGATAGCGGAAAACCACTTTAATAAATCGTGCGTATTGTGATAACTTAACGAAGTACATAATAAGTTGTTTTCGCTGAAGAGCAACGATGATTATGCTTCAAGATAGTGCGCTGTAGAACACTTCAAATGGCTACTCGAGGTCTTTTCCCTTCCGATTGAGTAAATTATTATAAAGCATCCTTTCTCTTTCAAACAAACGCTTCCCTTCCCATAGCTATTCTTTTCTTCGTTTTTGTTCCTCCCTCCTCCAGTCATCAGTCAGCATTCTTCCTAAATATCTATACTCTCTTACTTACTCCATCATTTCCCCATCGATCATAATATACAACTTTACGTCATCATTAAGTCTCATAACTTTCGTTTTCACTACATTTTCTTTCATTTCATAGCCTTTAATTCCTTCCTCTAAACTTTTTATCATTCCCTGAAGTGCCCGATTGTCATCGGCAAACCTGATACATTTTATCTCATGTCCGCTATACCTTTTTCACTTTCCATGGTTTTACTGACCATCTCCTCCATGTACATATATGTTAAATAAGTTGGGTGAAAGGCAGCAGTCCTGCCTTACTCCCCTGCCCAGGTCCATCCTCTTTGTCTATTTTCCATTAATTTTAGGATTGCTAAGCGAAATAAGTAAACAGCACCATTAAGTGGGGATAAATAAAATGACAGATTCCATAGGTAGCTACTCAAAATTTCAAATGGAGCGTTTTCATCTAATCGCTGGTCTTTCGAGATTCGATTTGTATTTTGCGATTGCTGGACCATTCCTTCCCTCTCCATTGTCGCGTGGACCACGAGGGATTATGGGAAGGAGAAAGTGGGAAGCAAACAGTCGAATGCAGTGGAGCGATGGCAGCAACAGTGCTGTTTACTTATCTCCCTGAACAATCCTAACATCGCCTCAAATTCCCTCCTTATAGTATCAATCAAATATTTACGGAATGGATCCGGACACCCTGCGACGAATTTTGTGAAACTTTCAGTTTTGTTCGGAAATATACGCGTATCGACAGCGAATCAGCAATATTTGTTGGGGATATCGTTCGAGACAATGGTGCGTCAATGCGAAAAATGGATGGTTTGTTTGGTTTTGTGGATCTTTACTCTAATTATCTAAATACGATCGGATGTGGGTCTCCATTTCTGGTCATTTCATTCTCTCTAAACGAAAGAGTGAACTAAAACTTAAGTGACGTCACCAACTAATAAAAAGTTGGCTGTGGAAAATTCAAATTCATGCAGGCCCTGCCATTAATTTGAATAAGCAGAGTGTATCACCAAGGAAAGACATTCATTTTCCTTATTCCACAATAGCTAAATTTTATACGCGAATTCAAAACGCAGATATTTTGGTCATTATCCACCCTCAAAATGTTGGAAACTAGTCGGAAATATGACAAATGGCTCTCCATTCCTTGAACTTCAGTCATTTTTGAATTATCCGGTTTTTCACATTTTTATTCAAAAGTGTTCATTAGGAATAATATCTGTGGTTTCCGTATTTTTATTCATCTTGTGCAAATATTCGAATATTTTGTGACTCGGGAAAATATTAATTGATTCATCTACAATTTTACAGATAAGCTTTTATTCGTGTTAGAATTTTTTTTTTTTTAAGTTTAAGATTACAAAATCCAAAATTGTATTTTAAAGAGATATCCTTATTGCATCCCCGTTAAACATTGGCTTGAATTATAATGTTAAAATTGGTAATTTCTTAAAATCATTCATGCACTTCGACAATATACATTTTATTCTATAATAATTCACGACAGCTAACCAGAAATTTTCATAGGGAAATGAATTATGGCGTCTCTTAAAAATACTATTTTGGATTTTGTAATCAAATTACAAAAATCACCAAAAAATGGAATCAATAAAAAGGTGTGTAAAAAGGGGAAATATATACGTGCCGTGCACATGTCAAAATGATACTTAAAGTGAGTTTTCAAAGAGTAATTTGTCGCAAAAAAGTCAAAATAGTGGAGGGATAAATTCCTCCTCGATTAACCGCAAAATGAGCGTTGGAGGCGTCACATCCATATGCTGGAAGAAAGAGAGGAAAAAAACACTGAAAAATGCTTCGAAATTTTAAGGACATTATTTTCTATTTCAAATTATTTTGCTATACTCCATCCTCAAAATCTAATTTACGCAACGGGTATAAATGTTCAAGCGCATTACATCATTTATCTTTAATTATTTGTGAGTTAACAGCAGGATTTTTCAAATTTTTGGTCTGATTAAAAATCTTAAACTTACATTTTTAAGACACTCTTAAGTATAGTTTTTCTACAAACTCTCCGGTGAACGGTAAAATGAATCGGATTTAAAATATATCTAATAAAGCGAAGAAATTCATGAATTAACGGATGCAAAATATGACCTGTATTAAGTTCGTTCAGGTGACTAATTACTGTCGGGGGCATTCGTAAATCCGAAATCTGTCGCGGTATTGCTAACGTGGAAACGAACCAAATGTAATGCTTTTAGTGAATATCTCCGGAAACAAAACATCCTGGCTGGCACAGGTAAATTTATTCCTCTATATTTATTGGAAAGGTCCTAAATATATTTATAGGAAAGGTACGTCCTAAATATAAATATATGTGATATTTACTTTATTCAACCTGATTGACTTTTCCTGCATTGGGGGAAAGAGTAGCTCTACTAAATCATTCAATGGTATTGAGAAATCCATACTCTTCATCCGGCGCCTCTTCACCGTTTCAGTGTGACTTCCATGTCGATATATTGGCTGATGAGTAGAGAAAGGCAGTTTTAAAATTGATGTTGGCATCCCTGTAGATGCGCAATAAACGGAGGAAAGTCAGTAAACGATCGATTGGTATCGGAAATTACGTTTTCATTGAGCAAAGTGCGATGCATGCCTACGCCGTGTTAATCCCGTCAACGAATGTGAAATAGGATAATGAATGACGCAGTTGCGGATGTTCTCCATCTGTCTACTGTATTCCGACCCTAATTTTTCATAATTTGTAAAAGATGTTTTTATAGTCTCAAAATGACCTAAATCAAGTTCATATGCAAAAAAATGGTTTCCTCAAAATTACAAGAGCCCCGTTGTCGCCCCCTTGTCCTTCATTCACACCTGGACCTAGTCATAGAATATTTTGGAGCAGTTTCAAATTAACATTGGGAACGGTTCCATGCAGATATCACCAAAGGAGAGGAGATTTTCAGAGAAGTTGAATGCGGGCATCTTGGTATGTATATTAGGTCTACTGCTGGTTTTTGCATGAGAAACTTCTACCTCAGCGTATAATGGGAAATCAAATACCAAATTACTTTTGTTATTCATCGTTCTTCACATTCGTTATTTTTCTCTTTGTTTATGCGCGTGTGGTATTGAGGGCGCCAGCGTGTTAGCGTACCTTCTGAACTGTTGGTACAAATTTTCATTTTTTTTCTATGCCATGTTCTTAAATATTTTTATTACTGCTAATATGAGCTGTTGATATATTTTTCCATCATTCAGGGGTATTTCGGGTTGGAGAAGATGAAATGGGAGCTGAAAAATGAAGAAAATAAGTGAAAAAATTGCGAAAAAAGGAAAGGTTGATAATTTTTAATGCGTTGTTTAAATCATTAACGGACACTAATCCCCCCAAATCTACATCCTTACCATTAACTATCATGTTTTAGAACTTTTCACCTCTCAAAAACCTAATAAGATATATAAATGCTAATATAATCCTTTTCATTCCTCCAAATTATTGCAAAAGTGATGAAAATTAGAGGGGGGTTTCCCCCAGAAAATGGTGGTTTATGGAGGAAAACGGTTGTTATATTCGGATTCAGGAGGTCATTTTACATTAGAATCAGCAGAAATATTTTATAAAATTCAAATTATTTATTAAATTATTGAAAGCAATATTTTTCGCTGTCCAGTAAGCAATGACGATAAGACCAAATTTATGTCCTTCGGTCGAAACCCTGATAACTCGAGAAACATTACAATTGAGGATCACATTTTTGAAAGAGTGAATGAATTTAAATACCTTGGTGCCATAATCAGCTCAAACAGCAATGTGAGGTACAAAACAGAATAAATTCAGCCATTAGAAGTATCGTATGCGTATGCCCTGAACAAACTGCTAACATCAAAAATGTTATCCATCAGAACCGAACTCAGAATTTATAAGTCCATAACAAGACCTATCCTTCTTTATGGAGCAGAATAATAGGTTATCGACAAAAGAACGAAAAAGAAGTTGATTGTCTTCGAAAGTAAGGAAAGTTTTTGGTCCAACAAGAGAGAACGGAACCCGGAGAATAAAACATCAGGGACCTTTTCGACTCGCCAGACGTCGTAGCTGAAGCCAAGAGCCGTAAATCGCGACGTTCAGGACGCATAATACGAAGAGAGCAAGAGGCCCTAGTAAAACTAGTGTGGGCAGAAAACCCTGATGGAAGACGTCCTCCAGGAAGACCGAGAAAAAGATGTAAGGATGTAAGGTCCCAATTGATATGGGGGAAATGGGAGTCAGCGAGGCGGATGTAGAAGTGAGAAAGAGTTGGAGTCGGCGAGGCTAAATATCATTTGGGGTAGAAATGGCCACGAGGGTGAGTGAGTGTTTACGCGTGGGTTGTTGACGGGGGAGGGAAGAGAGTGGAAGGGAAGCATCAAATAGGAGCGGGGGTGGGTTAGTGGTGCTTGTGGGTAGCACTGGAGCGGTGAGAGACGGCGCCCTCTGAGGGGTGGAACGGAGGGTGCGCAAAGATACGTGAAAAGAACGAAAAATTGTTCCAGAAGACCCGCACTTCCACGTTTTCCATCGGGAAAGAAATTTTTTTCATCCCCGAAATATCAAAGTTTAGGTTCGAAGTAATTCAGGCTCAACGGATTGCCGTTATTTTAAGGAAACCGAATTATAGCAAATTCATTTAAATTTCAATGAGATCTTTTGAGACCAGATAAACATAGTTTTTTTTTAATTCTGAAAAAATTAGGGTCGGTTATATGTTCATGTCCGCGCTCAGCCGCAAATCCCGTCCCTGGGAGTGTGGCGGGGGGTATGAGGACAGTAGCCGTTATCAAAGAAAAAAATCTCGCGCGTCGTAAGTGATTTGACTGGCTGAGTTGGACAATGAAGAGATTCAAGAAATAATGGATCGAGCTGAGCCAGACGAAAGGAAACCCTTGGCGATACACTCCTTGTAGGATCAGGCTCATAAATCAGAGAGTAAATCTAGAGAGTATGAGGTATTAACCGTGGACCAATCTCCTCATAGAATGGCCTGCCATTTCTCTAGGAACCTTAAATTCGGTGTTCCCCTCCGGTCCCCTTTCACACCTATCCTTATCCCAGAGCCGATCGTGGGTGGCTCTCCGTGATCGCAAATCAAAAAAAGCTGGCCAAAATAAAAAACGTCATTTCACCCAAATTAGGGACTAAAACAGCTGTGTCCTATTGAATTTGATTGCCTTAGTGTGATTTTGAATTTTTTCACACTAGCTATTCATTAAGCATACAATCTAGCGATAATTATTTTAAATATTTTTCGAAAATCTGGCAGTATAAGTCACAATGATTAGAAGAAAAAATATCAGTTTAGAGAGCACTCTAAAAAAGTGTAATTTTAAAGCAACAAATAAATATATTTCGGCTAAAAGCCATGATAGAACTCGGGTAATCACTTGACGGGACTCGAACTCGCGACCATACGCATGGCTGTCTAGCTCGATCTCCACCTCCTGGGGTCCAGGCGTCCAAGACGCGAACAGAGCCCGACCCCCCGACCGAGTGTATCCCCGCGGGATTCCTTTCCGTTGCCTGAATTCGATTTTTGCATTTGTCGAAGTCCTTAATTGCTCGGGGGAAAAACGATTGCCTATTGGTACCTATCCGTTGGGTAAAACATCACTTTCATTTTATCGTTTCGGTCGGACCTAGAAACGTCATAAGATTCCAATAAGATGTTCTAAAATTTTCGTCGTCCAATACCTATATATGTACTGAACTGCTCAAACTATCTGAGCGTATCCATACATAGAATACTACTGTTCTAATTTTGAGCCTATGAGGTGACTTGAGATTTGAATTCTCGTTCTACCTATTGTCAACACAATGCGTAATGCTAATGGCGTTTTAATTAATTGCCATTTGCGAAATTGTCGCGTGCAAATGAGCCATTTGCTTCCGTGGAGACAGCGCAACAAGTGACGAAACAGAGGCGAGTCTCCTCGATTGCTCCCTCTACCGTTTTAACCCCTATTATCGTCCTTCCCACCATGCACCGCAGTCGCAATCGCCCATTATCGAGAGGTGCGGGTCGCGGCCCTCAGGTCGCCAAGGAAAACAAATGCCGCGCGTCGAGCGAACTGAATCGAATCGCCGGCCGGAAGTTGCAAACACGTACGCCGGGGAAGGAATGGTGATTGGGCGGTCTGTGATGACGAAGTCGCGGATCGAAAACAATGGCCGCACGACACACTTCGGAGCGCATTAATAAAAAAGTAAAAGTCAGAATGTTCGAGTGGGGCAGGAATTACATGTTCGGTGGTCCGGCGAAAGGCCGACCCAATCAGACCATGGGAATTAATGTGTAAACTAGTTAATCATCATCGATGAGACAAAATTTCATAGAATAGAATCTGTGCAGAATATTCTATGCGACCATGGGAAGAATATATGAAGTTTGTATCTCAAAAATATAAAAATAATAATAAATAGAAATGTATTACCTGTTTTAAAAGGTATTTATCTATATGTAATACAATGTAGTCAATAAATCCATTATGTTCTGAAAATTCGTCCTACTGCACCATGTGTAGGTATTCACTCTTCGAGAAAATTCTGTTTTGTACGTATTATTTTTCTCAGGATATTATTCCTCAGAAGACCTTAATATAAAATATTAAACACGAAATATGGATCAGAATGAAATTATCAGAAAAAATATGTTGACCTTTTTCTTTGCTACTACTATGAAATTCAAATGTAAAAAAAATCAAATCATTTGGTGAGTATTCTATATTATTGCGATGGCGACTTTTTACCGTTTGACTTTTTACCTTCTTTTTGTGTGGCTTTGAAAAGAGATATACTTAGAGGAGCATCGTGCTGGAAGGACTATCAGGATCGTTCAAAATGGCAATGTTTAATATATTAGGATTTCCTGAGGACCCAGTTTGGAGCCAAAGGTCAGCGATTACGGCAATTCTCAGTTCAAACATTTCCCTCGGTATTCCTCTCTCATTTTCATTGTGTGTGTCAGTAATCTATTCCGTGTTGATCTTTTTACCTATCCTACTTCCCCTTGCTATTCATAAACTCTATTTTTTTCAAATGCACCAGTGGGTTCTTTCACCAAGAACCGTACTTGCGATTCATTGAAATGATTCGATGGATGGAAGGGAAGTCCATTCATTCATTCTCTTGCAAGTTGAGAATTGTGTAGAATTCAATCGTTACCGCCCACTTATCAATAGTTGGTGGTTGGTCAGCAGAGTTTCGGCTCTCATACTCGTTCAGGAATAACGTTTCGCTCAGGGGAGGAATCGCTTTCTCGGAAGTGTGTGAACAACGATGAACCAAGCGAGACCGAAAGTAATTTGGCAAGCAGAAACCTATTGCTCGACCTCGTTACGTCATCAACGTTTCATCTGAAATGATAATGCCGTTTATTGTTCACCGCAAACAGCTCTAGAAGTATTGGATAACGTAATAATGGAGGTCAATTATTTTTCAAGCTCTACTATAATCGTAACGAATCAACTTGTATTGGACAAACTCATTTCCTTGATGTTGCTGAGAAGCGATAAACAATTCACATTCGGAGATAACGCTCAAAATGACAAGAAATGTTGATGAATGTGTACGGCCTTTTGAAAAGACGCTAAGAGTACCCACCCGAGCACATACGGGGACGATGACATATTTTTACATGGGTACACTTTCCCGAGCAGCCTCAGTTAGTGGTCTTGAACCCAGAACCGATTCTGGGAGAAATCAAATTTCAAGATTTTTCATTTTGAAAACTTGAAAATTTTACTCTCAATGATAATTATCGTGGCAGTTAGCTATTTCATCATTAAAATTTACACTACAAAATAATATGTAGTTTAGATATTTCCTGAATAGAGCTGAAAGTTTAAACATTTTTGATGGTGCTTAGAAGCAACATTGGTTATAAAGGGTTAACACCAGTCATCACATATTTCGACTTCTTGTTCATCTCTGATTTCTTTTAAGTCATCAATATAACGGTGGCGTGTCTTTGATTTGTTTCATCTTATGGTTGTGATGGAATGTAGTGTTTAAACTCAGTTCGTCTTCAACTTAGATCAGCTTAGACAGATGGAACTGGCAGAGACACGATCGGGAAATCTAATGATGGAAATATTCTTCCAGAGCTTGAAGATGTGTTAATGTTTACCTTTCCGAAGATTTGCTTTAATTCTTTGGGTAAAGATCTTTGATGGGCTCCGGATACCAAGAACCCATTGTGTCATATTTTTCCAGGAAAGGGTTAATTTGCGTGGGTAACTCGAATGGGAAGGGATGAACTTATCTTCACCTATTTGAGCACCGTCATCGCGCTCATAAAATAGGACCTGGAATAGAGACATGACGTGTCTTCTAGTTTCTGTGAAAAACGTTCAAAGGAATCATTCAGGCAATACCAATACTAAAAAAATCAAATAAACGTATTTTTAAAAACTGCAGACTCATTTTCAACAATTAATGAAGACAAAAAAAAATTCCTCGTTGAGGAGAGTTTTAAGGAGTTTGTTTCCAATATCGATCCCTGCTCTTCAAAAATGAATACATACAATTAGAAAACGTAAATAATATAAAGAGTCAATTTTTTGCTATTATTATTTTACATGAGATATAATTTTCCAGCGAATTTAATTTTAATTTGGTTATATTTTAATTAAAATCAACTTTTCGTTGCTCTCCTATCATTGGAGTTCCTATTTCTATTAGTGATTGACGTTTTTAGGCCTTTCCTTTTGCAGTTTTTATTAATCCTGAATTCAATTCAATTCAAAATTCCCCTCAACCAAAAATCGATCAACGTCCATCCAGGATTCCTGTGACAATTTTAGGAACCTGGATGACGTAGTGGTCTGAGAAACTGAATGTCCGTGGTCCAATTCCCAGTGCAAACCATTTTTTCCTTTGGCAATTCATTGAAGTGTCACCGCTGTTCACACGGCAGGACTAAAATGTGGCAAATTATGAATAGGTGTGTGGTTTTTTGTATGAACTTGCTAAAATCCGTTGAGGCTGCTGTGAGAATGACTCGTTTTTCTTTTACCGAAGTTAACCTAATATTGTGCCGAATCATTGGAAAACTATGGAGTTCTCGTAAGAGTTTTATTATATAAGAGTTTTTTGTTCAAACAACGCAGTATACATTTGGTTTAAGGGCATTCGAGTGAAGATTATTTCTGGGAAATGTGCAAAGAAACAAAAGATCCGTTCGGCAATATACCTCTGTTATATGATCGTTTCCTTCGGACCAACAAACATTGTGATGTTCTCAGGTGATATTCTCCGATTTGTTCTGAAAGTCATCCATTCTTAATCGATGAAGAAATCTTAGGCTAGCACTTTTTGTCCGAATCTTTAGTGGTGATGGGTTTACAGTGCAGGCGCAAAATGTGAAAAAGTTGCTATTTTTCAAGTCTAACCGCATTTCTTGAAACGTTTTGGGTACAATAGGTTTTAACTAATTGAAACCCCGCTGAATCCGAATTTTGGGTCCCAATGCCCAAAAACAAGATAGCGACGATTTTACCAAAAACTTTTAGCAGTTCAATACCCATTTTCTGGCTTATAATGTGTTTGTCGTAACTTTAAGTTCGGTAGCTTAGTAGAATGTTTACAGCTGCATCGAGACGTAGAATGTCAGACAAAACAACAGAATCGAATTGTTCAGTACTATCGTCTTGAGGTGGCAAGTGAGATATCCATAAAGATAGTTTAAAATTTCAATTGATTAGTGTAACTCTTTTAATTAGAAACGTAATATAATATGTAAATGTAATATTACGTGCATATTTAAAAGTATGAAGGTAATTTAGGGTGTTTTGAAAATCTTAACTATTAGAGTAATCACGTATCTTTAACCTGGACTTTTGTTAAAATTCCCTGGAAAACCTGGAATTGAGCATGGATTTTTCTACTTTGATTGGCTAGAGATACTAGATACTAAATAGATACTAGAGTGCCTCGTTTTGCCACTTTTTTAAGGAGCGAATCGTAATAGCCGGCAAAAGTTGCGGACCCGGATGGGTATTGCGAATATGATTTTTTTTCGAAATATATTAATATTTTCTGTACGTTTTGACTTAAAATTTCGAAAGTTTTGACGAAAAATGTTAAAAATGTAAATAATTTAAATTTAGTTCGGGAAATCACATATATTGATTAATAATTAGTATTAATTATTATAATGCATATTATTATTTGTTTGATAAATGATGCCAAATAGAGACAATTTGAATAAAAAAGTGGAAGGGTTGTCATATTTATTGGAAAAGGCGATTTGAGAACTATGTTGTAAAGGTACTAGCTCAGTTGAGACGCCGGGATTGGCCTTCTTCTCTTTGCGCTGACCCTTTTCCTGACCATAATAAGACCACTTGCGGCCTTACACTTTCACTCCCGTCCACCTGCGATGCTCATTTGTCCTCAGGGGACAAAAGCCGGCAGCGAGAGCGAGTTGGCTGAGAATCTAGTCCAAATACCTCCAAATAACTCTCGAGGGTGCTATTCCTCCCCGCCCCTTTCTATTTCCCCCGATCTGCTTTCTCGGAAGTGAACGTTGGCGCGTGAAAAGTGTAAACCTGTCATTGCCATGGAAATATAAAAATACGATCTTCCAAATGGACTCCAATCCACTGACGACCACCAAAAAGTAGCAACATTTTCCGCAAATTTCATTCGAAAATCAATATTTTACTCGGAATTTCGTAGAAGTGCCATTCTAAGCGTCCGAAAAATGCAGATGACTTGGATTTATTGTTGATTGAACATTTGTGTCATTTTGACGATAAACGGCTGTGATTTTCTCAATATCTGAGGATATTTGATAATATGGCCTCACCATCATCACCATCTTCAAGTTTTACTGTCGTTTGGGTTTACTTGCGAACCATTGTCCTGACTTGTATTAAAAATTAGTATAATTTTGGCACACAAACATGATAAAGAACCACAACAAGTTTTTTCAACAGTATAACAAAAAATAAACATTCTGTTTTATATTTATAATAAAGAAGACGGTAGAATTTTGACAAACCTTTTCGATTTTTATTGATAAATTTTATAAGCTAATACAAAAAATTATCATACAAAAAAGGTTTACTATGCAAAAAGAGTTACAATTTTTCTATTTGCCAGGCGGTAGCAGTAAGACGATAAATGTCAAAATAAAATCAATCATTAAATCCAAATTTTTAATTAAAAACTGTCCGATATAAATCTTTGGTACCTGATTTTAAACATACTGAAGTTGCTAAGAGACGGACAAAACAGCTCTGCCCAAATCCACAATTTTAACGCTGAAGAATGACAATTTTAGTCCTTTGTGATAGGCATTTCACCTTGAATTGGTGATCATTCCTACCTGCCTAAGTGGGTCTTCTTATCCTGTTTCCCAGTTTCTCTAGTGCTATCTCCTACTCAAATGTCTGCGGAACAGTGCGCTAAGCCTATTAAATAACATTGTGTTTGTCTCAATGAGTCCCATACCATCACTTTTATTGTCATTTTCAGTCTTTTTCTACGTTTCCCCATTACACGCCTCGCTGCCTTTCGTTGTACCTTCTCAATGCATTGTGTTCGTCCCTTTTCATGATTGTCCCGGTTCACAAGTGAGACCTATCGGCCTGATTACTACAGTCTCATAGGCCTACTCCCCCTTTGTCGCTGTTCACCGCTTCCTTTTCGGTTGAACTCATCACCCATTTCATTGTTTCATATTCCATATTTTATTACGTATTCCACGTCTGCGCCTCCCACCCTTAACGTTTTGTTCCCTGCACCCATAACTACTTACACCGGTCATTTTTAGGAATGAACCCTCCGGAAAATTAATTATCTCTCCCGGCATCACTTCGTCTCCTGATAAAAGTAACAAATTTGGAAAGTTTTGAATTTACATCCATTCCATATTGTATCACCTGGTATGCGAATTGCTACATATTACTTGGAAGGGCATCGCTATCGCTCACGTTTTCTCTTTTCTTGTAAATTATGCAGTAATCAGCGAGATACTTTCAATGAGATTTAATGCTGTCCGGGAGTTCATTTATATAAAATAGTGCACTGAAATGGTTTATATATGGTGGAATAATTAACCTAATATGTAAGGATTGAATTGTAAGATCAGTGAATCATATCGTGCTTTTGTATGCTATGTTGCCTCCGTTGGTGCCGCCTACGATCATGAAACCTTTTTTGGATGTCGTATCCTCAGACCGATCGCCTTGATTTAGTTTATTTCCATCGAGGAGGGTGCGGTTCTTAAACCTCACTCACAGAAACTTAAGTGAGCGTAACTTAACTTTATACATCCCAAACCTAGAAGTGAAGTATTCCTCCAATCACAGCTCATACCGTGAATCAATCAATCAACCGCCGTGCACTTTTTTCCTTGCTCGCGTAAGAATTTTATTCCGGATTACATATAGCTATTGAAAAATTAGTTTTCTTCGTTTAAAACTGACATAATTGACGTTGATCCATTTCCGTTTTCCAAGCCCAAACTTTTAAGATGTGCAAACGTCATCTAGCTTTCTTGAAAACGTTCACATCTTGAGGCAAGTTTGCTCACTGGACTGCGGTTGACGAATGAATTTTTTCGGGGCAATTTGAAAGACATGAAAAACTAACTTTCAACACACCAGAAGGTAGCCAGGAAATAGCTCTGTATAGTGGTACCATTTTTATTTTTTAAAGTGTTTGAGAAGAAATACAAAAATCCAGTACAAAAATATAAATCATGCTCAAAATCGCATTCATGGTCATTGCATCGCCTTTCTCTTTTTCCATTGGTACTTCTCTATTTACGATTGTTATTGTTTCATTAAAAGCCAAACTTAGCGTTACAATCGCTGTTGCGCCCGTGCGTTCTTCTGATTGGCTGAGAGACGGTGTCAGGGATGGTTTCAGCCAAGCGGAAAAAGGGACGATGTCAAAATGGATGGGAATCTCATTTCTGGAGCCAATGTAATTTGAGTCATGGAGAAATTTCAAAACTTTTGATTCTATGCAACAATAACGCTTTCTTTACACTCGTAGAAAATTTTGACGGAGAATGTCAACTGCGTGTAGATAATATCAGATATCAGTGTTGTGGTTTTCGACGTGAATTTGCTGCAAAAGCCATAACTGTATGTATGCTCTTTGAAATTATGGTGAGGCCTATTCCTTCCATGCTTGACTCACGCATCCTAATGAGATGGTTAAATTGACTCAGTGATTCACGGCAAAGACCCATGTTTTGCAAACCTTCAGCGCGCACGCATGCATCTCGTATTCAACGTGTATGCATGCATCACTCGCCCTTTCTCAACGGTGTCTCCAGAATAGGTCGTCTGTCCTGTTCAGCGTTGGAAAATTACCATAAAATGAACTGTTTAAAGATTAAGTTAATACATGCGAAATAGTTTAAAGTCACATTTAATTGAAAGCTACTGATTGAAGTTAGAGCTAAGAAAAGGTAACCTTTAAGCTTAAAGTAATTTTTTCAGATAAAAAAAGAATTGTAAAGCAATCTTTGAAGCATATTTTTTCGAAATTACGACAGTATGAATGCAAACTTATATTTAAAAAATAATTCGTTTAGCTGTACATTGCAAAGTCAAGGACCCAACATTATAATATAGGTACTGCATGATTTTTCCCTTTGTGTGATAGAGCTAGAAGCGAGATCAAATTAGAACAGATCAATATATTCAAAATTTAACGAATGTATTCAACTGAAGTTATGGTTTTGAATCAGTTAAAGTGCAATTTTTACGAATGAAAGTAACATTTTTAACTTTTATACAGAGCATATATTAAATTTTAATGCCAATTACATTTTAACAAAATAATATTAATCAGTTATCCCAACCATTGGCCATACTATAAATGGCAATTCAGTCAATGCATTCGGAAGATATCAGGATATATCACGTTAGGACGAAAGAAAAAAAATCGTTAAAAAATCGTAATTGTTTTTGGTAAAAGTTCAAGGAAAACAAACAATAACTCCCGTAAGAACTTCATGGTGTGGTTTTCTGGAGTTCTGTGAATTTAATGAGGAATAAAGTATTTGGAGGTGCTGGGATTTGAACCCAGGACTTTCAGCATGCGAAGCAGACACTCTACCACTGATATACACCCCACCCGTCTAACATGATTGTCTCTAAGCGGTTGATATCTCACCTAACAGTAACTGGCTACTGACCCTCGCGTCGTATGTATATCCTTCCACGCGCACCTATTCCTCATTCCTATTTGTCATCGCCGTCGCGACGGGGGAAAACCCGTTACCAAACCTCTTATCTGCTCCACCCTACACTTTTCATTTCGTCGAATGGAAGGCAGAACTCCAAAGTGTGGAGGCCGGTGTCTAAAAAGACATTAATGTGTTCAAATAATGATTAGTGTATTTGCTTCACAGATTTTAGGACTAGATTATATTAGTGAAGACGATAAATTTTTTCTTTAAGGTTCAGAGTTGAAGAAGTTAACAAAACATTCGCTGGTTAAATTTAATATTGGCATAAAGTAACGGATTAAAGGTAAAGGTTACTTATCGGAAAAAGTGATGGATTAAATTTAAAAACAGTAAATTTTACGATGTAGCGTATTTTTACAGTTACTGTAAAAATTATCATTAAGTAAATTTTAAATCTATGTTTAAGAAATAATAATAAAATAAATGCAACTTCAAGTTCAATAACACCTTATTTATCTTTCGCTAAAAACGTTATTACACTTAAATAACACTCTCATTTTAAAATCAGTATATATTGAACATCCGCTCTCTTATGTCGGAGAAAAGAATTCCCGCTGGACTAAGCCTCCATTCACATTATGCTGATGAAGGAATTCCATAATTATCCTTGCTAAAGTTATTTATAATACAATACGAGAGTTCGTCATCTGTCCCTTACTCGCGTGCATATGCCTTGCTCTAATAAGCGTATTCTCGTCTTTGTGTGTGTATTGTCAAGGGTGCGCTCCGAAACTTGGGCGGCCAATTCGCGCAACCCCGCTAAGTAGTTTGGAAATGTATTTGTCCAGAACTATTCATTGAATGCCTGCACATTCTGCCCTCATTTATCGTATTCTTAAATACGGTTTTATTGCTTATATTTCCGTCATATTTTTCCAATTGCATATTGGACAAGTATCAAAGCCTGAATTCGAATAGAATGTCATTCGCCAAAATTTGACGAATGGAATTAACTGTAATTATAGTGATGAATCAGTAAATATAAATAAAATTTAGCAAATGAAATTGACTTTTAAATAAATTAGCAGTTAAATTAAATAGTAAGCCACTTTTTTGAGGATTTATTAATCGTTAATACTAACTAAAGTCCAGTTTCTTTCTCTTCTAGACGCGGCTCGTCCTCGGATGTCTTTCTTATCCTCTTTCTCGGATGCAGAGTGAAGTGTACTCGGTAAGTGGTCGTTTTTATGAGTGCTCATCAGTGGCGCTTTAGGTGTGGAAGCATTGACGATAATCACCCTTAATCCGAACACTATTTCCGAACCCTGCTGACAGGCCAACGGACTGCTATCCCGTATTCCAATCTAAGTGTTCGACCTACGTGTACATCATGTACTAACTCATTTACATCTTCGGGGCGCACTAGCTTATAGGAGCGTACCTACCTACGTACAACGTACCTGTTTAAATGACCGCCTTAGTGTATGTTAAAGATGTTTTGAGAATCATTTTGTCTATAGGAAGGTGGGTGGAATAAATCCCGCAGCTGGATCGAGGATGAAATTGATCGATAAAGAGATTGTAATGTAATGGGTTAACTTCCTTATATTGTTAGTGCACTAAAAACAGCAATGATGAAATGGTTGAAGCGCTGTTTTAAAGTTTCAGCTGGGCGTGAATATGAGCGTATGTTTGAAATACAACCAAAGTATCTTATCTCAAGCCGAAAATTTTGGAAGCTCACGGACACTCTAGGTCAACACGCTATTCAAAAATGTGGTGATTAGTTCTCTATATGAGGCTTTTAAGCATATTTTTTGAGAAAGATTAATAATCTGAAAGTGTAGCTTAGGGTTACGTAATAATATTTTAAGGAAAAATGATATAGCTGCGTATTCAAAGTGTGGTCTCACATTGTGAGTTGTGCGATGTAGCGACCCTCTTTTTCATTTTTTCGTCCTAAAACCTTCCCACAAAGCGCTTGACGAATTCTATCATCTTCCGGGTTCTGCCGAAAAATATTGTGTTCAGGTGTTCCCCACAATGAGTTCGAAGTTATCGTACCTCCCTGGTATTTATTTCCCAACGTCCGTCTTCGTGTTTACCCCATCCACGGGGGTAGTTGGACGACACACCCTAGAAATATACCGCCGCCGTGCATTTGCTGACATTAATTTCTAGCCCCCACTCTTGCCTCTACGCAGGAACGTCGTTTAAATCCGTTGATAGAATTTCAAAGTCACTAATTTCGCAATAAGTTTCAGCGTCGTCAGAGAATAAACGTATTTTAATTATACCAATTGCAGAGCAACTTAACGTTTTACACTCCGTCAATGGCGTCGCCTTTAGGAAAGCGATATCGCGATTCCAGCCCGGAAGACGCCAACTACCGGCGAAAAATGTAAGCAGCGCGTTGGTGATAGAGTGAACTGTTTACGTGTAAATCATATGCCGAATGTAGGCTGCGTTGTGCCTTAAAGTAATCCCTGACGCCTGTTGGCTTCTTGCCTGACAACCATCCCTCTTTAATAGATCTTTCGCTAATTGTCTCGCATTTCTGTGATACCTCCAAAACTGTATATTTTATGTAACTCTTAAGTGTAACGTAACTGAATGTTTTTTCTCACAGCTCAGCCTCTCACGTATTCGAACTTTGCTTGCAGTCTTTTCCATTATTTCGTCTCGGGAATTAAGTTTAATAACCTCGTAATAAGTCTCGAGCATTTATAGTTTAATTTCTTCATCTTTCTTTTTCTGTCGTCGTACACTTTCATATATATCCTATATTTCTATATAAGTGGAAAATGAACCCCAAGGTGACTATTTCGGCGTCATGGACGCGTTTTTTGGTGGAAATTCTTCCTCAAGAAATATTAATTAGGGAGAATGTGTCCTTAAAGCTAGGCGTAGGTATAGTTCCTGTTGGCGCTAAGGTGAAGAGAGGATCGCGATCCAAAACACATTCATTGTATTTTGATATCCTAATTGGAGACGTGGTTCAGTGAAATAATTTGAAACAGTTCATTAGATTAATAACTTTTCTTACTTAATAGCATCCTTCGTTTGAGAACTCAGAGTTAACTTCACCTCATAAAATCAAAGATTCCTTATAGTTTTCAGCACTTTATCAAGCAGGATCATTAAATTATCTACATTAAGGTTAATATCCCCATCTGGAGTACGATACATACAGATGACAACAATATATAAAGAAATAAACTTTACTATCGAAAATTCAAAAACATTGTGTATGGGAATCACATTTTTACGGCTAATTGATTAAAAAAAACATTTCTAACTCATGCAAACGTTCCTCCATTTTTAATCTCAGTTCTGCAGAAGTAGCTTCCCACCAAAAAAACCAAGTGATATTACTAGTTAACCCTCCTTTGGGGCATTCATATTATATTCTTTGTAACTCCTCAGAGTATATGATATTTAAAGTAGAAATCATTTATTAAAGTACCTAGTTAAAATATTTTCTATTTGTTACTCTCCCCACTGTGTGATTAAAATAATAAACCACTACCTTTGGTGATAATAATGTATCTTATTGTAGCCATGCGCCATGTAGGTACCATTTGGTTCACTATGCTTCTTATATATGTTCCTATTTCCTTGCTCCTTTTACCTAGAAGAAGCTTCTCAGTATAAATAGGTACTCATATAGTTCTATGATAGTTGTTCTGCAGATACTCTACTGATAGTTGTGTGTTGATTAACATAATCTCAAATGATGACTTGAAGTCAGGTCCATTCTTATAAGGCTAGCTGGATACCTTAACATTATTTATGTCTTTTTGATGAGAAGTGCTTATCTAAAAGTCTCTGATGAAGAGTAAGGTGGATTGGAGAGGTTAAATAAGGTGTAAGTGCAATATGGATATGGTGGCTGAGTAAGCCAATGCAATCATTTCTTCCAATTGCACCGTCTCCTTCATCACTCCATCCACTCATTTCACCTCTCCACCTACATATTTTTTGGTCTTTCTCAAGTCATTATGAACTAAACATCCAGTTGACATGCTAAAGTACAGACCTGACCTAATGGTATCATGCCCACTCCATTCCCACACCATTCCAGCCCACTAAATTCTTTCTTACTTCCTAATCACTGGCCCATTTCCCTACAAATTACTCAAAATAGACTCAACCTAAACGATTCTACTCTCTAATGTTGACTAAGCAATTTTGACTTGATGCTTCCTATCATTGGTGGTGAATACAAGTTACAAGTGGGGATGGCAATAAAATATTTAGGGAGAGTTTACAGTTACAGAGAGGTCTGAGAAGCACAGAATTTTCTGATTATTGGTGGGCAATATTTAATGCAAAAATAAATTATGTACAATCACAACCACCCATGCACTGGAGAGGAAAACTATCTCAGGCAGTTCTTGAACCCATGACCTTCAGCTTGCAAAGCGAAGCCATTGTCCCACCTCAACGAGGCCAGAATTATTGAGTTTAATTTATAAATACCCTTCGATGGCTGTCACTCAGTGTGACTGGACTCTTATCAAGCGATGATGGAGTGGATAGATTAAATAAAGTAAAGGTGCAACATGCAGACTATAACTTATATTGACTCAGGATCAACTTTGTGAACACAAATTATTTTAACATAAAGGATAACAACAAAGTTTTTCTTTTCATCTATGATACACTGAAAATTACTAAATTGGACTTAATTCTTCTCCATACTGCAACACTTTGTTTACAAGTACCTACCTTAACAACTACTTTTTTCACCAATTCACTCCACTTTTCATCATCATAGCCCACTAACTATACTTTCTGTCAATCTCCTCGACTCTGTCCCCCATTATTCATCAAAATTAGCTAACAACAAGTGACCAGGTAAAATAGATTCCATGAACTAAGGTACCAGCAATATCACAGAAAATTAGGATGGCCATAAGCTAAATTGAAGAAAATTTTACGTGAATTCATTATTTTATTATACTTTTTGGACATTTTAAAAACAGGATACAAGGAAGAGGTAGGTAGAGAGTACCAAGGTTATGAAGATTACATGAGTGTTGACTCTTAAGGAAGAATTAAGTGATGGGTTTCCTACTCAGATGAGGGACATAAACTTGGGAGGTAAGAAAAAACATTTGTGGCACACTACATAGAAAAGTAGCAGGTGTATAACATAAAGGGCTTCGAAGTCAATATAAAATAGTTCAGTTAGCTAGCTCGTTCATAAATACAAAGCCATTGATGTCAACAACAGTGAGGATATTAAAATCACAGCTCAATCATGGGCCTAATCATCAAACAAGTGGTTTCTTAGGAAGAGCAATGATAAAATCTTCATGAAGTAAGACTCAGTTGGCATGCAGGTTCATAAATACAAGGCCATTGAAGTCAACAACAGTGAGGACATTAAAATCACATTTCAATCATGGGCCTAATCATCAGACAAGTGATTTCTTAGGAAGAGCAATGGTAAAATATTCATGAAGCAAGGCTCAGTTGGCATGCAGGTTCATAAAAACAAGGCCATTGAAGTCAACATAAGTGACGACATTAAAGTCACAGTTTAATCATGGATCCAATACTCACACGAGTGATTTGTTAGAGAGTGCAATGATAAAATGCTTATGAATAAAGTTTCAGTTAGCATGCAGTTTCATCAATACAAAGCCATTGAAGTAAAAATAAATGAGGACATTAAAAGCACAGTTCAACCATTGGTATAATAAGAGGAAGTTTTATGGAGAAAACTGTTTCAAAAAGGAATCTGAAAGGAACGTAATGGATCGGAGTTCCTATTTCAGGGTTCGATACGGCCACCGAATAACATTGAGAAACGCTTAATTTCTCCTCATCGTCGTTTTCCTCAGTGAGACCATCGCCTCGTTACTGTTTTCCAAGACGCTTTACAAGTTGAAACATTGCGGTAGAGTTCTAAAATGGAGTTAATAATGAACCAACGGAAAGGATAAATGTGCATCAATGTCATGGAGAGTGGTTCAATAAACGATATATATTGAATGAAAAAGTGCACTACATACGGAAAATCCTTCGTATTGTCACGTGCAAATACGATACTTATGAACTCGATAGATATTAAGGAAAAGTATAACAGATGATGGAGCAAAATAGCCATATAACGCTCGTTGCGATCTAATCTATTAACATACTTTGGGCGTAGTCCAGTACACGCTCCCAATGCTCCCAAGTGCTCCCGCTACAGACGCTACAGATTCGTGGTCCACTTTCGCTCCTATCGCTCCCAGTGCTACCCTACTGGATCACGGCTGGAGCGATTGTAGCATTTGTTAGTCGTTTGTTTTACTAGTATCGTCTGCTCGGATATTAGATCGCCTGAATCAGGGATTGTTATAGCCCCTTGTACTTTACTTAGCTTGTTAGAGAGGTCAGTAATATAAATGACAAAAAGAATATGACCATGGGGTACACCACAAGAAATCTATTTAATATTAGATCTTCATTGGATACCATGATCGGGCACCACAGCAGACCGATGCTTGTCCTGAAGATTTTACCCACTGGTTTGCAAATCCTCTAACAACAAGGTGATAAACTTAAACTATAAAGAGCAGATCATATGATACATATTAAAGAAGATAAGACTGATTAAATACCTTATTAGAGAAATTTCAATTAAACGAAAAATAAGCCTAATTAACTTAACTCACCTAAAAGCCTGCGTTTAAACGATACAGGTACAAGTTAATGCCTATTTGCGTGAATTATTTTGGTGGACCGAAACGGAACATGTGCGAATGTTTGAACCTAGCTAAAATAGGTTAAATTTGTCGATCATGCATTTGCACAAGTTGAGTGGTTACACGTGAAACCACTTAACGTGCAACAACGCAACCGTACGGTACATTTCGTGTTCTTTCTCGCGTTCATACATTTAGACTTGAACGGATTTATGTAGGTGTAAAAAGGCCTTAAGTGGAGTGTCCTTTATACGATTTATCAATTGCACTCATGACATTGTATGACAATCTCAAAAGCAGTCCTACACTTGAACCAATCTCGTCAACAACGAGCCTTAAGCATAAATGCAATGCGTGTCAACCTGACCTTAAGAAAATTACATAAGTAAAATACAACCGAACATCAATAATTGATTAAACTTCAGTTGAAGATTAGAGGAAGATATCATCATTTAACAGAGAATACAATCTTCATGGGGAAAGCTTGAAGAAAACCTAGGTTGGCCGCCAAAAAGCAACAAACGGAATGCTTTAACTAGAAGTTCACGTACCCTAACCTAAGAAGTCATATTCTATCTCAATTTCACGCAATATCAAGTTCAAATAACTAATAATTGATCTAAATAACAAATAAATCAATATAACTTACAAAATTAACATAATTCTTATATGTAACGGACGGAATTAATGCTTCGACCGGAAAGTTGACTCACTACATGTCTTATTAATTTCGAATAGCCATTTTCTATCTCCCCTTCTCGCTAGCTCAAGCTTAAACCACTATTATAATAATTAAATAATATTATATATAATTAATTATCACAACAACAAATTTTATAAGATATCTTGGTCTTGCCGCTCAATTTCTTCCCCGATCTGGCCCGTGGCGACTCTGAATTGTGAAACCATTGAGTTACAGCCATTTGCCTCACCGTAATATCCCCCGAATAGTTCTTTAACCATTTGTTTTTAGCATTTACTATCCAGGCTCTCTTAGAGACTTCTTCCATCAACTCCAAATGGTCATATTATTGCCGGCCAGGTCCACAATTGTTATGAACACCATTTTCTTTTGCCTTCCTTCCCGTTCAAATTCGCGCTGAAAACCGGTTCGCTCCAGCCGCCCTACCTATTTCTTGGGAGCGTTTGTAGCGAGAGAGGGTGCCTTCATAGCTCGGCGTTGCGTACTTGGGGGCGGAGCTAACTCATCGCAGCAAGTTGGAGCCGTTGGAGCCCTTCACAGCTCTGCGTTGCGAAAACAAATGAAAGGCAAAAAGCGTAGGCTCCTAAAAATCGGCCTGTGAGCATATCATCTTAAGATTTCGAACCAAACGCACAATACATATGTTGTTTTCTGCATGTTTACCCAAATTCGTTTCTTAAAAGGTTCTTCTTAACTATAAATAGCATTTGAAGTTAATATGGCGACCATAAAGTCGATAATAATGCATGTAGTGATGGCCTTGCCTACGCATTATTATGACCTTTAAATTTTATTTCCTAACTCGGAATATTCGAAAAATAGCTAATTACATACACTCAATGAACATGAGTAACGTGGAATATTATCAGGAATATTTATTAATGATAACTGTTGTTCAAACAGAGTGTCCTAGTCATGTTATCTAAATAGCTCTAACTGAGTAGATCATGAGGGCACAATTATTGGATATAAAATGGAATTTAAACGACCTTAGTCACCAACAAGCACCTCTCACGCTGTATTTAGCTTTTGATACCATTTACGGGTATGTGTTACGCTAATCTATGCTCCTCAGTGATTGTAATCTAATTTAGGGTTAACATTTGTCTTATGTTTAGGAAAGATACGAAATATCTAAGCTGAACACTTCAAAATAATAGTAAATAATAAAATAAATAGCATTTGCCACTCCCATTAGAGCTAATCTTGCATATTTGCATACCCATAAACAAACACCAATTCGAAATCGTCGGCGTACTGCCGCCTTGACGCAGAGAAAATTGAACAGGTTCAGTTTTTCTGCGACGACGCAGCGAGCTGGAGACGTGACGTCATCAATTCTCAAAGACGGGCTCTGATTGGCTCGCTAGCCGCGGCGTCAACGGAACGCCGAACTGTGAAGGCCCCCAGAGAAGCGAATATAGTGACGTCATGCGTGACGTACGAGAGCGCCACGGGAGCTTTTGTAGCTTCTACTGGACCACGAAAAGACTCGCTTCCAGTGCTTCGGAGCACTGGGAGCTTGTAATGGACTACGCCCTTAATCACCAATGTGTCCGCCATTTTGGAAAATTACGTCACCGACGCTAGCGCCGCCAGTGGTGATTTGAGTCGCCAATTGGTCGCGCGGCGCGCCCGCGGCGGCGTCTCACAGACACCATTTTAGAATGGGCAAAGAAAATACATTAAAGTAGAAACGTCTGTTTTAACTACAATAAATCATTAATTTAATACTTAATTTCATGAGTGGGCAACAAATTTACGCACAATAATGATGGAGATATTTTTATTAGTAAAACATTGAATACTATTATACTTATTTTGACGTTGCCTGCAGTTTTTATTTTATTGAAATTTTATCAACATGATTAATTAGGACAGACGATGCAAACACATTTTTCATTTGACTAATTTTGCTAGTAACCTAACAAACAATTTTGACTTTTGAGGGGAATCATTGCTTTTGGAGACATTTATGTCGATAGCGCGTTCAGTTGAACTTGAACCATAATATCAGATTGAAAAGTTTTTAATCGATGCAACAACAAAATTGTTATGTTTATATAATATTGGTATACGGATAATTCCATGCATCAACATCAATGCAATTAGCCACCATGAACGTATGTAACATAGGGGAAAACGGTGCATTATAGGCCAAAGCTCCCTCAAATTATGTGATAACCATCGTAAATTGTTCGCAATAATAAGTTTATTTAGTTGATGAATTGAATACCATAGAAAATTCGGAGCAATAAGTCGCATATTCAAAATTTAATGCTCTAAATAGTTGTTAGTTTAAATTATAAACGTATTTAAAAACTTTGCGATGAATACCACGAAGCTATCAGCATGCAACGTATTGTAACGCAAGTTGTTGCGTGTTGTCTACCAGACTCCAAAAACAACAAAATATCAAAAGTTATTCCTAAAATGTGGCAAAACATAAAATCTTATTGTTGAATTTTTCAGAATCATAAAATAACTAGGCTCAAGGAATGTGAGTTTCCTAACTATGAAAATACGATGATGGCATATAGAATAAAATGGCACTGGAGTCTGGTAGACGTCACGCGACCAACGTCGAAAAAAATTGAGAATCGGCGCTCTTCTTGGAAAATTATGAGAAGCATGAGAAATTGCAGTTTGCTATTCAGAAATCGACTAGTATTTCTTTGCTGTTGTACTTCGTTTCAGGAAGTTATCTCAATAAAAGCTATTTTGGACTTCAGTCCGACGATTTTCGATTTGGGACCAATTGTGGAGCGGTCTGTATGCCAAAGGTCTTCAAATTACTCTTCAACCCCCATCCCCCTTAATATGCGCCCCTGTGTGTACCAAGGATGGAGTAAAGTTCTAGCATATCTACTATTCCTAAGCGGTATATTGACTGGATTATCTTCTTGAGTGTTCTCTTCGTTTGCCGATAGACGGCGTTCATTCGTCGTGTGCCTTGGTGCACGAGACGAGACAGAAGCCGTGTCCCAACTCGTTAGCCATTAGGCATCATGTATTTAGCCAGCCAGATTCTGGGCAGCCAACCATAAGGGAGCATGAATTGGGACATCCTTACGCAGGTGCTGCCATCGACTGGGCACTAGGCCAATGCAAAACAAGAGATATTAGGAAGGATTTGAACAAATGATGAACAAAACCCACCCAAAATTGTTAAAATGTGATGTGTCAAGTGATTTTGAGTATTAGATGTCGGAGAAGAGTATTTTATCATAATTTTAGTATCTTAGACAACCTTCTTGTTTTTATAATAGTAAAGTAGGGGTATACTTTCAAATTCATATTTTTAGTTCCGTATGGTTTTGTTAAAGACGTTTTAGCTAAGTTTGTGGCGAAATGTTAGCGTATATTCCTTTTAATTGGTTTGTAATATTTCAATCGTCTCTCAACCAAGTACTTTTTCGCAATATCTTATATTTTAGCAATTTAATTTCTAGTTTTGTATTATTAAGAACAGATCTATTTAGCCTATTCAAACGGTTACCGTTTGACTTGGGAATTATTTTTAAAATCTATTTAAAGTATGGTTTACGTACATAAATTAGGTTTCGGTATCATCTTATAATCACAATAGATTTTAATTTTTGTTACTTATTCCGATTCCAATTTTGGGACTTAGTCCAATAACATATAATAATAATTGTTAATTCTTACGGGTGTTAACCTAATGTACAAAAAAGTATTAAATAAGAATTTAGACATAGTGTTACGTAATTAAGTATATATTAGAAGCATATAAACATCAATAAGCATTATGTAACACGTTAAAAAGGTAAACGGTAGCAAAATATATCATGTGATCGGTATAAAAAGTTAGAAAATAACATATACATACATAAGAAGCATATAAACATTAATTAGCATTAAAATTAACGCCGCCTTCTCTTTAACTAATTTCTCCGTAATTCTTACACTTCTATTAACGCAATTTCATGATTATAAACAAAATAATAATTAATAATTATTCGAACAAGTCTCAAAATATCAACACTACTTGCAAACAAGTACTATCCCTTGTTGACAGCCATGATGCCCTTTCTCTAATTTCTTTCTCAAGACGCTTTGCACGCTTTGAATCTTGGGAAAAGTGGGGCGAAGGATGCACTCCTCGATGCCTAAATCTGGCGGCCGCGTTAGCTGCCTAAATTCCCTCCCGTATGCTGGCTAACGAGTTGGGACATCCTTCCAAGATGGCGTCATGGCTAAATCCTGGAATTGGCATAGCCAAATGGCCAATTGGGACACGGCTAGAGTCAGCGTCGAAGTGCTGGGAAACCCATTGCACATCATGTTGTGCCCCGTGACGTCACCGCATACAAAGCTCTGGAAGCTGTGATTTAAAAAAAGCGTCAAGTTGTCATCGGCATGAAGGTCGCCTTCTCTTCTTCCAGTTACATGAGAGTAAAAATTTAAAAACTTCCCCGCAAGTCGCCTCAATATCTGTGTAACTCTTTCCTTAATGTCGCGGCGTTAAGCAGTTTTTGAAAAAGCGCGCAGTTTCTTTCTTGTTTTCTTTAGTTCACGAATTAAGTTTTTCTGCCACGGATCTCACGGACCCTATTGCCGCGACTGCGATCCCGTATTCCATTCCAAGTATTCGACCTTCGTGTACATCATGTGAAAAATAAATTCCTAAGCAGTACCTAAAATCTTACTCATTTACACCTTCGGGGCGCACTAGCTAAGGGGAGCGAACGTACTAGTACGTACAGTCGGATTCAAAAGTATTGCAACAAATGGAGCGGCGCCACTTTCGCCGCAGTTTTTAAATCGAGTTTCGGTATTTTCTATTGCACCAGTGGGAGGGAAATTTGAACAACATTCCCACTTCCCGCAATATTTTTATAACAACATCATTAAAGGGAAATGTATGCGGGAAATGTGCAATGTTTAATACCACATAAACTGCTGGATGCTGGACAATAAATCTACGTCCAGAACGTCACTTTACTTCCTCTCGTAAGTTGGCCGATCCTGGTCTGTTCTACAATCTATCTCTCTTATTTTATTTATATGATCTGATCTTCCGTAGTATATATGCGTCCGTAAGATACCAATGACTTACCATTATAGGTGGATCTAGAGGGGGGAAGGAGGGGCACGTGCCCCCTCAGACCCTTAAAAAAATATGCAACATTTTTAATACGGTACCATTATCATTCCGTTCGCTTTGTATTACGAAGTATTCTTGTGCCCCCCAGAAAGAAATCCTGGATCCGTCCCTGCTTACCATTATATGTAGAGATGGGTCGAATAGCAGATTTCTCGAATTCGAATATCGAATTCAAATATTAAATCATTGCTCGAATATTCGAATACCTCGAATACTAAATGATGAATGCTGGTATGTTTGACTCGGTTGCCTATGCAGCAGGCAACACAAGATTTTGGGGAGTAATTTTGATTTCCTTTAAATGATTCGAACAGGAATTTAGCTGATTAATGAATATTTTAATTTTATGGAAACAATTGGGCATATAATTAATTCAACTAACATCGCTTTACCCCCACTCCTGCTGCCAAATGCTAGCTGACAATCTGAGGCATTTTGCTAAATACAAGCTCTTTTCCACCGGATTTTCTTCAATTATTTTCAGTCCATCTTTGGGAGTTCTCATGAGATAAGAAGATGAATTGGAATTGCTATCAGGGAGAAACCAAATATTTTGAGAAAATATCCCTTTGTCTGGGACTTTAACAATAAAGATTTATAGCACCACTCATAAATTGTAAATTGATATATTTTTTCGGAAAAAAATACCGCATCACCTTCCGAGAAGCTCTGCTGCTCATATCGAGTTTCGCCAGAATTCTCTCTCTCCATCGTATTTTGACATTTGTTTCTTTGCGTAAAATGCTTAAATAAACTCAGAAATACGTCGTGTTTGGTCTTATTCTTTTTGAAATTACGCGCACATTACTAATACTTCAATTCAATAAAGGTGTAACATCAATTGACGAAAGTCATTCTTAGACACCTTTTGTGCTAATAGATGACTCATGCAGCGGTTGACCTCCACAGAAATGGGGAACTTCGAAGCTGATAGGAAAAAAAGGTCAGTGGGGGAGAAAAGGGAGGGCCCGAAACAGGTTTCTATTGTTCTCGTGTAACTTGGTATTTTTTCGAAGCTAAGGTCTTCGTAATATGATCCCTGCGCGAGCTGTGACCTTTTTTGTATTTCGAAGAAGAGGAAAGCCTCAGAGGGGGGGGGGGGGGCTAGTGCCGAATGGAGAGGGATACCGGATCTTGGGAAATGCGCTAATGTAAGTATCCCACGTTACTCACGCAGCTGTTGACCTCCAGAAATGGGGAACTTCGAAGCAGGTAGCCAGAAAAATGTCAGTGGGTGAGAAAAGGGGGGAGGGCGTGAAACACGTTTTTATTGTTCTCGTAACTAGATATTTTTTTCGAAGCAGGGGTCTTCGTAATGCGATCCCTGCGCGAGCTGGGACCTTTTGTTTGATTTCGGAGAAGAGGAAAGCGTCTGAGTGGTTGAGGCAAGTGCGGAATGGAGGGGGATAGCGGATCGTGCGAAATGCCCTAAGGTTGCTATCTCACGGCACTGAGGTTCTCCTGGTGGGGGGAATTTTTTCACCCGACCATTTTCGGTTCCCCTCGTCGAACTCTTTTCACCGCTAAAATCCACGAATTTGATGTAATTCGTCAACTTGCGTAAAACGGCGCTGCGAGCACTAAATGACTACAGTTCTCTACATTTTTCCGAGTCAACTATCAACGACGTGCGTGCGACAGTGTAAGACGCGAAATTCAAAGTATTCGAGGTATTCGAGACGGTACTTTTCGCATAACTATTCGAAACCTCGAATATCGAATACTTTCTAATATTCGAGGTATTCGAGTATTCGCGGATACTATTCGCACATCTCTAATTATATGCATAAATACTTCAGGAAATTCCTCTACACAAAAATGTCCCAGGTTGGGCGCACACAGTAAAATACACACCTAAAGATGAAAATAAATAAATTTTCAGGGGTACCTACCACCTTCCTCAGAATTAGGAAATATTTTTATTAAACTGTCTTGTACTGTGTGTGCCCAACCTGGAATATTTTCATCTTATACGTATAAATATTCGAGGATGATATCCAAAAGCCCCTTCCCCTCCATCTTCCTGTCTAACAGTGTTAAGTATATACTTAAAAAAAACAATGCAAATTAGCTATGCAAATGAGGCTCTAATTTTCATGGTTGAACTGACCTGGCAGATCGCTGCTGAGTTCTCAGTCAGCCACATAACTAGAAAGGTATGAATAGTTTGGGTGTTATGTGGTTTGCCTGCACTGATACTTTTTTGTCGTCACTTTGGAGGTATCAGACAACGATACACTGGTTACACTCTTTTCAGCTAATTAACGATGAAATAACCTTTCAGCAATATAACAATTCATTGATCACTGCAAGACATAATGGAATGTAACCACATAATTTGAAAATTGTAGTGCTGGAGGGCCCTGTGATCATCTCAGCAGATGCGTTGCAGGCAGTCACCTCCAGGGGAAAAATATGGGGGATGTTTATGCCCCCAAAACACCCCTATGGTTAAAAAAATTACGTACATTATTAAAAACAACTTATACTGATAAAGCATTACCAGTACCATTACACTTATTCACAAAATCACATTCATCCATTGTTATCCAATACATTGATGAAGCCCTACCTAACAAATACCTCAACATGCACGCCTGAATTAATCTAACGCCATAATATGGACTCATTGTCACGATGTCCGAAGGCCTGCCTAGTGTGAGTCATTTATAATCGACAGCATTATATAATTAATATATAATCCATATTCTCCTGTTCCAAATCTAAACTGTAGCCGGAGAAATACATGTTCCTAACCTTTTTGTGTAAAAATGTCACATTATCATTACCAAAAATGGATTAACAATGTTAACAAATTGCATATTTGCATACAATTGAGTGAATTAAAATATTGTTATGCACATAATATATGCCCAATGTAATTGCACCTTGATGGATGATTTCTGAATATGTTCACTTTATTTAGGTTAATTGCCAACTGACGAATGTACCATTTTGTCAATACCTTAACGACATTCCATTTTACTGGATTTGTACAAGCACTTCAATTTTCACAAAAATTATATGTAAAATGTTTTATTTTATGTCATGAATCACAAATACATTAAAATATTTTATTTTTACAACATCTCCTTCGTAACATAGTCAAAAGTATATATAAAAAATACTTTTATTGCCTTTACTTGTACAAAGTAGTAGGGAGAAATTACATGCACACCTTTTAATAGCATTTAAAATTATTAAATTAATAATTTTTAGTGCTATTAAAATAATATCATTAAAAAATCGAGACTAAATATTAACAACAATAATACAAATCGACCTTAGCAATGGGTACAATTTATTCTGGTCAGGGTGTTACTTCATTATATTTTCATGGTCGCAATATACGAAGACCTGCCTATTCTGAGTAATTTCTCATCAACTGTAAGATGCAATATTAAATCCCTACTCTCCTGCCCCAAGTCTAAGCTATAGCTGGAAAAAATACGTGCGTTAGTTACAAAAATAAAAAAGGCTGTGTACAATATTGTCGAAAAACATCACAAAAACAGTAATGCAAATAGTTCTAAGCACTGGAATAAATATCACAGCAACATATCATATATTATAGACAATGGTTTCACATATTTAAATACAAGTCACAAATGCACCAAATGTTTTAGCCAGGGATAAGCCATATTTGCATGTTATCAAATAACCTTTACAATTTGCAACTCATGCGGAAAAACCACAAACTTTGGAAGAAAAGATATTCCATCACATTCCCAATAAGGGTGCAATTTTGTAAGCATTTGGTGCAAATTAATGACTTATCCTTATTACAGCCCCTCCCCACGATGAGGGAACAGTTTGGATTTGAGGGGGGCATGCACTACACTACGATCCAAATTATATGAATAAAAAAAACTACACAAAATATAATTAGCAATTCATAACAATGAAGCACTACTACTACTAATATAATTCATTCATTCATTCATAAACCACATTCCACACTCTCATTCATAAAATCACATTCCATTCACTCATTCATAAAATCACATTCATCCATTCATACAGCCCTGCCTACCTAAATACTGCTTTATACGCCTGAATTAATTAATCGCCTAAATACGGAATCGTGGCCACGATATACGAAAACCTGCCTAATCTGAGTTATTTCTAGTCGACGGTAGGACGCAATATAAAATCCCTACTCTCCTGCCGCAAATCCTAACTATAGCTGGAAAAAATACATGCATTAATAAAAATATACAAACACCCTGTACAATAATTGCAACAAAAAATGCAAAAAAACAACTGTCTTCAGGCTTGGTGTCTTCTTTCTTCCTATCTTCATTCATCCTTTCTTCACGATAAAATCCTCAAATCTCTAGTTGTCGGCGCAGTAACCTTCAGGTGTCCATTTCATGGACCTCCACAGTTGTCTCCAAAAGCAATCGCTGTCGTTGCCCACAAGCATGACCTGTGGTAATATAACAAACAAATTCTCGTAATCCAACGAAGGGGAGACCTAAAAAGTTAAATCTCAGCTCAGAAATATCATTTCGAGGAAGACGTTCAGAAAATATTAACTTTTTAGTCTGTCTAGAAATTTTTAAAATTGAAAAATGCAAGAGTGAGTAATTCCAAATTATTTGACGCTTATCTAATTAGCGATATTTCGATGTATTTTCATAATTCTTTGAATATTTTAAAGATATGATTGGGCAATATTAAAAAAATTCCCGGAAATCATTACAGTTAGCTGAGTGTGTTATTTACATAACTTTTTTTTACGACTTACGTGGACTTCATGGGTATTACTAAAAATTGATAGCAAATATATATACCATTCTGCATTTAATATGAGCAAGTATTGTATGAATTGGAAAAATATAATGAAATAATAAAAATCAATACGATGAAATTATTTAAAAAGACGAAAACAGAAGTTACAAATACGGCATCCATATTAAGGACACCACACTTATCCAGGAGGACGTATTTTAATAATTTCTGGTAGGATTTGATTTAATAATTAAGTCTTCTCATACGAAAGAAATAATATAAGTTAATTCTCAATATCGTGTAAAGAGCCAGGTAAGAGGTCAAAGTATCACTTCGGAAACAAAGCAGCCGAAAAAAAGGGAAAAATATATAATGAGTTTTCCGACACCATTGGCTTTATAAAAATTTAATAGCAAGGAAAAACGCGTCACCGGAAATGAAGTACCCAAATTTGAACAAAAAAGAGTATCAATCATTGTAACATCATTGTTGCGACTTTTTTTTTTTTAAATGTGTCACTTACACTCATTTAATTCACGGAAAAATTCAGAAAGGTAGAAAATATGACCGAAATCTCATGTTTCCCTCACGTAGGGTCTCCGAGGAAGTAATTACTTGAGCACGCATGACGGTTGCTGAGTTGCCAAAAGCAAGGCCAATATGGAAACGACCTCCACCTTACGATGAGAAAATTAAACAGCAAAGTAAATACTTAAGATATCGTCGTCGTCAATCAATCAATGTCTTGAGATTCAGCGCGGGATTTAAGTTTTGTGAGTGTTGCAAAAAAAGCGCGAGATCTTAATTTTGGTTGCGGTTTAATTAAGTATTTTCGCGTTGGAAAAGTAAATATTTATTCTTTTTCTCACGTAATCATTATTTTTATTATCGAGGTTCCTGAATGTAAAAATTATAGTGTACCTTTGTGATTACTAAGTAATGTTTCTGAACTGAACTCTTTGAAGAGGAATGAATGAAATCTTACCGTCTGCCTGCGGCAACGAGCTGTATTCTTTCGATCTCTTTGCACGTGCTTTCATCGAGGCCTCGAGTAGTCAACTCACACAATGCGATCCAAGGAACTCTGCAATTAAAAAAACAACACTCAATGCACTCAATTTCATAGAAAATCGGCGTCATGGACGAAGCAATTCATTTTATTATGGCGAATGGACGTTACAGAGTGAATAGGCTCACCTTTTAATTAAAAAAAACTTCGAAAAGAGTGGAAAATAAAATTTCCCGTATTGAAGAGCAAATTAAAATATTCAATTAAATAATAATACTTATTATAATAAAATCATTAAAATTAAATGGGACTATATCTTTGTTTTAAATAGGAAAAATTAAGGATTGAATATGAAGTGGGTAACCTTTCACAGAACAGAAAATAGTTAAATAATTCTGATTCAGAATGAAAAATCATGATGGAAAATAAAATTTGCAATGAATAAACTGATAATTAGCAACTCATTATGAATAAAATTTATTCGGACTGCTATATAATGTGAAAATATTTTGCTGAGACTGTTAAGGGAGGTGATATTTTGACTCGAAAACATTTGTAAAGCAAATACGTTGATGTGTGATTATGAGTCATCTAGAAAAATGTTAGCTCAAAAAAATATTTTTCCCATTGCAATATTTTTCATACCATTTCAATTCAATTCAAAGTTAATAGGTTAATGAAATATCACTTACAGTTACTAAGTACCTAGTATAATTTTCAAAGTAAGTAGTCAATGACTAAATTGAGGAAGATATGAAGTTTATTTGTTAATTTTGATGGCATTATGGGCAAATTAGAAGTTCAGTATAAGCATGAGCACATTTGAGTTCCGTTAATGAATGCAAAATTGAACATTTTCAAGCACCTCGTTAATTCAAAAATTTATATGGGAAAAATGAACCAAATTTGAATGGAATTATGAGATCATACCGCTCCTTATCTGCTGCAACCCATGTAGAGCCGCAAGAAGCCGGCTCGGTAAGGTGCACCATCCTATCTTTTTCCAAGTGTCTTCTTTCTCCTTATCAGCATGTCCAGCGATGACTCGCGCCTAAGGATAGAACGGGTTAGTGCATACACAAATAAATAACCCTTCCGAGGATTTGCACCACTCCAAAGCAGCACACAAGAACATGACAACAGCATCGATAGGAAATCATAAATTTCCTACCTAGCCACAGCCACATTCCTGCATGATGCAATGGATTCCGTAATGCAAAACCACGGCACCAAAAACTAAAACTAAAACTAACGCACGGAAAAATCGCCTAGCCTTACGCAAATTTATGTTCATTGGCCAGAAGGGCCCAAAACTAAGCCGCAAATATCGCACACGTCTTCTTACGATGCTCCTCTTCTTTCTTCTGTGAATACTTGCGTCTTCAATCTCCTCTTCTTCGTGCGGTCTTCACTCGTCCATCCTTGAAGCCCAGCGATGGCTTGAATCTGTGAAGAGGTAAGATTAGTGCATGCACAAACAAATAAATAAATAACACTAACATGCAATCCCTAACGCGACGCAGCGGAAAAATACTCGCAGCACACGCAAAGATAAATAATCACACGCAGAAAAATATCACACGAAATCACACGATAGATTAAAAAAACACACACAATCGGATTCTTGCCGTTCTTTGAGCTCATTTTGATGTCTTCTATCTTCATGGCTGGAAGGGAAAGAGTTACAGACATGTTACAATTAAGTACAAAAAAGCACACTCAGTTCAGGCGAGGGACTATCAATGTCCACTCATTCCCTATACACACACACACATTATCTTCACTCTTCATTCTTCGAGGCCCCTTGCGATGTCTTCAATCTTCGGGGCCTCAGCTACATCTTCTTTCTTCAGTATTCACTCCTGCAATAAATGGTGTTAGTACAAAACCCACCCAAATACCTAAAAAAAAACTACACACACAAAAATAACCACATGGAATTCCTGCCTAAGAATGCATTCTTTGTCTCCTAGGACCGGTTTCATTCGTAGTAAATAACTTTAAAGTGCACTTTCTGGTACCTATTGTTTCAGCGCTGTCTCTAAACCTTTTTTAACTTGCTCCTTCGAGCCGTTACCTTTCGTGTACTGCTGTTACCTAGAGCTCGTGCTTTGATAATCGAAGGTGAATTCACTTTCCACTAGGAGTCTCTCATAACTCCAGTTGCATAAAGGTTAGCCCTAATTTACCATTTCACGTTCAAGATAACCTGGTGTAAACCTGATGAAAATATACGGCAATGCACAGCGTCCGAGGAAAACTGCACTCTTCCCAGCCTTCAACTCAGGTCGATGAATTGTGTTCTAATTCTTCAATATTCATTCTGAAATTGAAAAAGCAAAAATGTGGATTAAATTTCGAGTCAAATCTCTCCGAATAACATAAAAGGAATTAGAATTGGATGTCCCGCGAGGCCATCGTCTTCTTCTCTTCTTCATTCTTCGTACTCCACCCTGTCTCGAAACCTTTTTAAACATGCTCCTTCGAGCCGTTACCTTTCGTGTACTTCTACCTTTCACCTGTCATTCTTGTCATTCTTTCACTTGTCATACCTGTCATTCTTCCCCTCACGTCCGGGGATGGCTTGCACCTAAGGAGAGAGCAAAGAATTAAATTAAATTCGGGGGTTAGATTATTAAATATGGGTCACTCCATCTTAATTCAACAAGCGATTGTCCCTAAGAGACTCAGATTTTGTTATCTGTATGGGTCTACATCAACCTCAAACTAAATACCCTGAGATCTTTTTTTAATGTGGTTTTAATACGTCATCGAATTTTTTCCAAAAAATTGCCTTAAATCATATAAATCCCACAATTTAACTACCTAATTTGATAATTTAAGTGTTGTAGAGCTAGTATTTATTGCTTATTGTACAGCTAAGTCCTTTCGGAAGTCACTAGGAGTAAAATATTTATAAAGTGCACTTCCCAATTATTTTTATATTAAATGTTTAAAACATTGTAAATCAACTTTTTTTCAAATAATCCATCTCAGAATTGGCTCAAGCTTTATTCTTTAGAATGTAGACTCATTACCTTAGAATTACAAACATTAAATTAAAATCAACTTCTGAATGATAATTTTTGAAAATATTTAAACGCTTACTTTTTCTCCCGTGCGGCTTTCCGATTACTTTTAATACCAGTCTGTGGACGTGTACTCATAGACTGGTAGTCTATATCATAGTACCTACCTAGACCTACCCATACATAAGACCTACTGCTTCAACTATCAACCATGAATTCATCAAAATCTGATACCCTATGGGACAAGCTTTTTTGGAATTGAGGTGGAATGACTCAAACTATTATACCCGTCTGTCTTCAAGCATCGTGTAAATGGATGCTAAAACAAAGGCTATTTATTTGAAAAGGACACCCAAAAATTCTCTAGCAATTAACATATTTGTTCAATGAGTTTTAAACAACTGGTTATTTTTAAGGGAGCTTGCTAAAGTGATATTGAATAAGGTAGGTATATTAAAATATCTCGTAAAAAGATTAAATTATTGTACTTTCATGTGGAATTCTTTATGTCCACTCGATTTTAGCGGTGAACGATTTGTATGAATATGTAAACTGACTTAGAAATATATAACTATGTAATATATAACTAATATATATAATTATTATACGAGCAACAGCTAGAGAATTCGTAGAATTAGCAGTACCAAAGAAATACATAGCAAACAAACATTTTGGAAAGTATTACATCGTATTAATTATTTTGTTTTAAAAAAATAGGTAGACATCAAAATTGAAATATATAACTAAAAAAATTGAAGAAATTGACCACACGATGTTAGTATGTTATAAGTTGAGCAAGATTCTTTAACTATATTGGATTTTTACAAATTGGAATTCAAAGTTGCTTTGTTCCACCGAGATCACGATTTAACTTTATCCACTTTATTTTGGATAAATTAGTACGGAAGCTGTTTTTTAATCAATAATCAGAGTAAATATTTACATGAAAATTTTTTTCTCTCTTCACATAAATCGTTGACATTGATACTGGAAACAAAGGAGGCAGTCAAGTGAACCTTATTTCTACATTCTAGCGTTATCTTAGTGGTAAAATGAAAAATTAATAACTTAAAACCATGACCCAAAACCATGCGTTATTATCGCGACAGAATTGAATGCCTATATTCAGTGTAAATACGCTAATCTAACCTTCATTCGTTAGATTTATAAAAAAATAATGTTTTATAATTTTTTTAAATTGCGTGATACTTGTGAGGACCCCTCGTCCCCCACGTTAGATGGGGTGAGAATCGGCTTGACCCCTTCGCCCCTCCTAAACGCCACATCTAACTAACCCTTTCGCTACTAAGGAAGTACATATTCACCCCGACGGTTTTTGACACGGAAGATGAAAGCAGCAAATTTTCGCCTCATATTTTCCGACGCAGGCGAATGAATGCCGCAAATATCCGTTTCGTTGCCCTTTTATGCCGGTTGCTGCTACGCGAAGTCTTATCGGGAACCAACAAAGCGGGGATATAGGCCGTACCCTCGAAATCCGGGAGCAGGTACCCTCGTCTTCTATTACCCCTTTTTGTGGTAAGGGATAGCGATCATTCAGTCAATTTGGAAGCATTTGTTCCTTTCTAAAAAAATATAAACTAATAATTGAATTTTTTGTCTTTCAAGTAGAGTTTACAATTTTTAAATGAAATTTTAACATAAATATTAACTTATATCTCGATTTCCATATAAATATAAACATAGAAATTGCTGATGCATTAAATCCGTTAATTAGGACGGTATAGCTCCGTTCAAAAGTTGACAATGCACAGAAAAACCGAGGAATTGAATTCGAAGTCTGCAACATACGGGCAAACAACAATTATCCATGTAGCTAATTCACAAAAACTAAGCATGAGTTGACTCGGAACCAACTCCGCTGCTAGGGCTATCAACCCGGAAAGGAGGAAAACCAACTATACTTTGAGTCTGAAATAATACGGAGTCCCCGCTAGGAAAAGTCGAAAATGGTTGGCGCTGAGAGAGTGTGATTATCCGTGAGACCCTTCTTAACCAATGTTCTGCAAAAATGGTCCGTACAGAAGGGACAGAAGAGACCCTTGGGGCTCAGTCCAAAAGTCATGCTAAGGAAACAACACCACTGTGTCGAAAGGGTTTTAGAAATATAATATAATATCATCATCACTGGTCAACAATCCTAGGATTGGTTTGACGCAGCTCTCCACTCAGTTCTCCTATTAGCTAATCTTTTCACACCTACGTAATTCTTCTCTTTCACATCTCTCTTTACTTGTTCCATATATTTTGTCCGAGGTCTTCCTTTTCCATTCTTGCCTTCCACTTGCCCTTCGACGATTGTCTTCATCAGGCCATCATGTCTCAAGATGTGGCCTATAAGGTTGTTCCGTCTTCTTATTAAGGTTTTCATGAGGATTCTCTTCTCTCCTACCCTTCTTAGGACTTCCTCGTTACTAAGTCGGTCAATCCATTTGATTTTCATCATTCTTCTGTAGCATTTCAAAGGCGTCTATCCTTGCTTTCTCCGCTGCGGTCATTGTCCATGCCTCACTTCTGTATAGGAGCATACTCCAGATGTAGGTTCTTATGAATTGTTTCTTTACTTCCATATTTAAGTTTCCCGCTGTAAGCAGGTCTCTCTTTTGGTGGAATGCTCTCTTTGCCTGGGCTATTCTGTTGATAATTTCTTTTTTTTTCTCCCGTCACTAGTTATCTTGCTTCCCAAATAACAGAATTCATCCACCTATACCAGTTTTTGCCTCCCTATTTTAATGTTGGTCTTGACTTCTTCTCTTCTGCTGCATACTAAGATCTTGGTTTTCTTCGTGCTTATTTTCAGTTGATATCTACTTATTACCCTACCCATATTAGCCAGAATATTTTTCAAATCCTTCTCTGTTTCTGCTATAACGGCCATGTCATCGGCAAATCTTAGCATGCTAATTTTTTCTCCATGGATATTCACTCCCAATTCCTTTTCTTTGATTTCATTAATGGCTTTCTCAATGTAAACGTTGAAAATTACGGGTGACAATGTACAGCCTTGTCGCACTCCTTTCTTAATTCTTGCTTCTTCACAGCTGGGCCCTGATTTTATCACGGCTACTTGGTTTTTGTATAAACTGTGGATGATTCTTCTGTCATTATAAATAACCCCAATTTCCTTTAGGATTCCAAGCATTGTGCTCCAATCCACGTTGTCAAATGCTTTCTCTAAGTCCACAAACGCAACGAATGTTGGCTTGTTCTTTTCCATTCTCTTCTCTATGAGCAGTCTTAGGGCCAATATTGCTTCCCTTGTGCCTTTGTTTTTTCTGAATCCAAATTGATCCTCATCCAAGTACTCTTCTGCTTTTCGTTCTATTCTTCTAAAGATGATCCTTGTCAGTATCTTTGACGCATGTGTAGTAAGGCTTATGGTCCTAAAATCTTCGCACTTCTCCGCTCTTTTCTTCTTAGGAATAGGGATTATAATGTTCCTCTCGAAATCCTTTGGTATCTCACCTGTCGTATACATTTCACTAATGATTTTGAATAGCTGGTTCAACGTCTTCTCTCCTGAATTTTTAATTAGCTCTGCAGGAATGTCATCAATGCCAGACGCTTTATTTATCCTGAGGTCTCTTACAGCCGCATCAAATTCCGATCTTAAAATTGGGGCTCCCATGTCATCGGTATCCACATCCCTCTCGTTTTCGATAGCATTCGTTCTGAGGCGACTTTCTTTGTACAAATCTTCCTGATATTCCTTCCATCTCTTCCCTTTTTCTTCGTTTTCAATCAATAGTTCTCCGTTTCTGGCCCTTAGGGTATTACATCGTACGCCCCTTTCCTTAAAGTGGTTCCTCACTATCCTATAAGCGGCCTCTACTTTTCCACGTTTAAGATGTTTTTGCACGTCTTCGCAAATGCTTTTCATCCACGTTTCTCTAGCCTTCCGCGCTTTACGGCATATTTCGTTCCTTATTCTCTTGTAACGATTCTGTCCTTCCTCTGTTTTCGCAGCCGTGTATTTTCTTCTTTCTTCAATGAGATCTAATACTTCCTGCGTGATCCATGGTTTTTTCATAACGACTCTTCTTTTACCAAGAACTTCCTCAGCTGCCGCCTGCAGACCACTTCTAATAGTTTTCCAACTCTCTTCCATTGGTTTGTTGGTCGTATCCTCCCCTATTTTATTTTCTACAGCCTCTTTAAAAGCCAGTTGATGCAGAACCTCCCTCAATTTTTCAACCTGCCCTATGTTTTTCACGGCTTTCTTCAACTTTTTAAATTTAAGGTGGCATTTCATCATAACTAAATTATGGTCACTATCGATATCTGCCCCTAGATAACTTTTGCAGTCCTTCACCTGGTTCCTGAATGTTTGTTTCACCAGAATGTAGTCAATTTGGAATCTTCTATGGTCTCCTGGCATCTTCCACGAGTATCTTCTTCGCAGGGGATTTTTGAATGAAGTTTTGGCAACCACTAGCCTGTGCTCCGTGCAGAATTCAAGTAGCCTTTCTCCTCTTTCATTTCGGTTACCCAACCCATATTTCCCAGTTTATATTCCGTCTTGACCTTCGCCGACGACGGCGTTCCAGTCACCTAAAATAATAAGATTTTCTTCCCCTCTTACCTGCTTGATAACTTCCGCTATATCTTGGTAGACATCTTCTACTTCTTCGTCTTCATAATCTGACGTGGGCATGTAAACCTGTACCACTACAGTAGCTACGGGTTTAGTATCTATCTTCACCATTACTATCCTTTCATTAAACTGCAGGTAGCTTTTAACACGCATCCCGGCGCTCTTTCTAAGCATTATGCCTACTCCAGCATTACCATTTCGCGATCCCGTGTGTATCATTCTGTAGCTTCCACTCCAAAAGTCTCCTTCCTGGGGCCACTTCATTTCGCTGATACCTTATACATCGAGGTTCATTCTTCGCATCTCCACCTTCAAGTTCTCTAGCTTACCGCAGGTACGAAGTGATCTGACGTTCCATGTTCCTATCCGTAACATTCTATCTCGTTTGACCGATGTACCCTCTCGCGTAGTCCCCGCCCGGAGATCCGAATGGGGGACTAGTTTACCTCCGGAATATTTTACCCGAGTGAATTCCATCATGTAATTATATAAATTGAGTGGAGTAGCTGTGACTCCTCGGGATGATAATGTGGTGGTTTCCCTTTGCCTTCCACATCGCAGTACTACAGCCGTTAAAGTAAATGTTACCACGCCCGTAGTGGAATGTGTCGCTGTACCGACCAGTATGGTCTCCACCTTCGCACATGTGAAGAAGAGCTGCTGCCCTCTCCCCCGGGTGATGAGAGGCATAATTGTTGGCGGCCCCCAGTCGCCAAGTCACGGTATCTTCACAGGTTTTGGTATCTTTTAAATGGTCTACCTTACCCAAGGGTAGCCCAATACCCCCTCAGAATACCGCCGCTTTTTGTCCACGACTGCTTATTCGACGAGAGAACTCGCTTATCTCGCAGCTAACCTCTATATCTAAAGGTCAACCCACCTTCCGCAACCCGGTGGACGCACTCGGTGGCTTTAAGCTCAGCCGCGAGATAATATAATATAATGTAATGTAATGTAATATAATGTAATATAATATAATATAATATAATATAATATAATATAATATAATATAATATAATATAATATAATATAATATAATATAATATAATATAATATAATATAATATAATATAATATAATATAATATATAATATAATATTAAATACCCCCAAAGATGTAATATTCGTAAGAATTGGCTTGTATAATACAGAGTAAATATATAGTTGACAGACGAAAGTGGTATATTTTACTTGAATGTAAAAAATAAGGAAATAAAATACTTTCAGGAAATAAGGAAGGTGGAGTAGTAAACCAACGAAGCATTATTTTACATTAACGTCCGAAAAATACGGCTCTGTTGTGCCTACAAGTCCAGGGGAAAGTTTATCTATTTATAACGAGAGGAACTTTGAGAATAATATGATAATAATACTCGGTTCTCTTATTTTTCACCTGTATAAAGGCTTTAGTATCGAGTACGGACACGTAAAAGATAAGCGTGAAAACTCCATCTGACAAAAAATTATGAAATTGAAAGTATGAAATACTGAAGATTGAGTAATATTATAATTTTTCGAACGTTTCAACATCAGTGGTGAAGTATATGAATAAAAAAATAATGAAAAGTACGGTCTTATCCTGTAATTCATGTCATAAATGATTAGCCTCATTCACTGAATCGAATCACGTACTAGCTTTCTGTACGCAGGAGACTATTTCTAAACTTTATCAGCTTCTTTGCTTATTTATGCTTCATGTGACATTTTTTCCGAAGCTCTTTGAAGGTTTAGTTAAATTAGCGCCAACGAGAGTGAGACATGTATCCCGCGATGTCAAATGCTAACTAAGCATAATATCCAGCCAGCATTGTGCGAAAAATACGCGGAGAAAAAAATCATTCGCCGGGATTCGAACCCGGATGCCCCCGAATGCTTTTTTTTCTCAGTGGATTTTAGCACTATTTTGTGTTGTAGGTGACCCTCGTAAAGTTACCTCCGTTGATAGTCTCGGTATACTTATAAAAAAAGAAATACTTATCCAGCCAGCAAACTGAAAATGTGTTTGGCAGGGTTGGCTTATCACAAGCATGTAAGCTACCTTCCATAATTTTTACGATACATAATAGTAATGAAAGAGGAGTTCCGTGATTTCAAATGAAACTATCGTTGAACATATAATTTACAGCGTTCCTTGGGTCCTAACTTCCTTTCTTCGCAAAATGTATCGCTCACGGCCACTATAAAATTAATCTGAATTTATCTATTGGCGGTATACAGAGAAGTCGAATGAATTTTATCATGTGGCAATATTCCAACAAATATTCTAGTAATTTTCCTGGACAATAATTAGTACTTCCCGATTCCCAATGAAATTATTGGAATGATAGAGCTTTATATCATATTATCAGCTTTAAACTAAGGAGCCCTTTTTCGTTTTTTTTCATAAAACCAGCACAAACTTATATTTCAGTTTTTTACGGAAAAATAATGATTGCAAAGCTAATTTTAATCTAACAGAATCACTACTACTATGTAGTTTTCCTATCATTGTTCTCAGTGTATAACATATGACGTTATTTTACCTACTCAACTTTCTTCTCTTCGGCAACTATTATTATCCCCTGTATTGTGAAATTCTTTGAACTAATATCATCTTCTTCGGACCCCGCAAAAAGACGGGGGAAAAACTAATTCCCATACCTATCCGTTCGGCAAAATATCTCTCTCAATTTGTCGTTTCTGTCAGACCTGGAAATGTGGTGGGGCTCTGATATGATGTTCTCCGTTTTCGCTTCGAAAGATATCCATTGTCAATTGCTCAAGCATTCCAAGTCTAACGCTCAACCTCCGAATCTATAGCGGTTCCCAACCTAATTAGTTTAACATCTGTGTAACACTTTCTCTGCGCCCGAAGCGGGTTTATTACGAATCGTGTAGCTTTCCTTTGTATTTTATTAATTTCACGAATTAAGTCATTCTGAACCGGATCTCATGCGCTTGCTGCACATTCAAGGTGTGGCCTGGCGAGTGCGAAATAGCACCTCTCTTTTACTTTCTCATCCGAAAATCCACCCAATAAACGCTTGACGAATCCCAGCTTCTTCAGGGCTCTGACAAAAATATTTCTCAAGGCCTATTTACACGGTACATAACACGTACGGGTCTGAATGTATGAATGCGAGAATAAACGCCAAAATGCACCGTGTAACCACCCAACTTGTGCGAATGCATGCACAGAAAATAGAACCTGTTCTAATTTGGTTCATGCATTCGTACATGTTCCGTTCCGATCCACAAAAATCATTCATGGAAACAGACGTTAACTCGTACGAGTTAATGTATCATGTAAACAGGCCATTATATGCGTTCCCCAAGAGAGGGTCGAGGTTATGATAACTCCCAGATACCTTTCTTCATCTGTCGCCATAATGTGAAAAACATCCACTGAAAATACATGGAGGTAGTAGGGCGACCCGAGCAAAGATTCACCGTCGTGCATTTGACCAGATTAAAAAAAATCGCAAAGTTTGCGTTGCGTTCACGCGACATTGGGAAGAAATTGGTGTGATGAGTGATCACTAATATGGTGGGATGGATGGCAACGTTGCGACGTTGCCATCTTCACTTCCTCTGTAGCCTTTATGTTAATACCATCCACAGCATTAGCATGGTTATAGTTGGACGAACTCTGCAAAAAATGCACAAACATGAATTTCCTCAAATTAAGTTCGAGTCCCCAATCTTGGCTTCACAAATGAACGTTGTTTAAATTCGATTATTGAATTTCATTGTCAGAGTGATCACTAATTTCGCGATAGATGACGGCGTCGTTAGCAAATAAGCTTATTTTACTGCTAATGCTAGGACGTAGGTCATTTATGTATATGCCTAATGAACAAAACGTGGCCCCTAACGTTTCCTTGTGGAGCACCTTATGTCACTTCAACTACATCAGAGCTAATTCCGTATTGACCTACGTGTTACTTACGACTACTCAGAATCGTGTCAAATGCTTTCTTAAAATCTAAGAATAAAGTGTAATCATGTCTTTTCGATTCGACAGATTGAATGACATCGTGAAGAAAGAGCGCGAGCTGTGTTTCCGGAAGCCATGTATATATAAAAAATTCTCTCGGTAATAAGGTAGAAGGACAGATTAAATCGAAATCCCCCCGTGAAGGGATTCAGGGCCAATTTTTGGCAGGTGGCTCATCAAGTTTATTGAAGCCTCCTGAATCATCTAGTGATGACAATTATAATATTCCACACAAACATTTTATTTTCTCTTCATATGTTTTCTTATGACGCACACCCCTGCCTGCCCTTCCCGCATTTCATTTATAGTTAAAGGGTTCCTAGAGCCCGTCCATATTACAAAAGTACTCGCTTTTGCTCGCCTGCGGCCTGTTATTGTCACTATGTTAGATCATATACTTTTTGTCTGCCGTTTGTTACCTGAGGGTCGGTTACTTTTCAGTTGGCTAGATTAGATATATGCAATATTTCCACTTTGGAGAAAACCGAGCGTGTGGTACGTAGGTTACAATATGAAAATACATTTTTATATAAGAGAAACATTTTTCTGATGGGCTTAAAAAATAAAATAAATTTCTACGAGTCAGACAGAGTCTCTTTGTTGTTCCATTCAAATACAAAAAACGTCGAGAGCTTATTCCACTGTAATATTCAATTCTTACTTAATATCTTAACATAACGACTTTACGAAATACAATGGACTGCAGTTAACTACATTTTAATTGATAAAGCACTACATGAAGCGAGTAAACACTGCAAAAAGTATGTTTAAAATGCCAATTTCTGATCAAACTCATCGAAATTTGGATTCATATGAAGCATCGAATATTTCTGTTACTTTTACCAAACACGTTTGATAATGTAGTTCGATAAACACTATCAACATGGCACCCGTTAGTTTGATAAAACAACTAAGATCAAACGAATAATTTACCCGATAAAGCGTGAGCCGATGAAAGATTTTCCACGTAGAAAACTTTTTTTCTGATTAAAAATCATAAAATTAGGATTTAAATGTAGGTTTTCTCGAAAAAAAATTAAAAAATCGGAGAAGAAATGTGCCTGCATAGGGTTTTGAACACGGACACCAACGCTTAATAACAAACTGTCGACCAGGCTAATCGGTTTCCCTTCGTAATCTTAAAAGAGGATGATACACAAAATAGAATTGCGTAGGAACTGAATATCAATATTTAGTGAAAATGCGCAAAGTGGAGATCCTTAACATGAATTGGGCCTAGTATGACGAATTTTATCGAAAGATTTTTTATCATGATCGCGAATGATACCACTTCAGGAAAACCTCTTTAAAGTTTTGAATGAGTCAGGATACGCAAACATCTGCTTACAGCTTTTATACAGCTATAATTCGAAATTAAATCATCTGGTGAGTAGCAGATGACAACTTTTGAATTGTAACAGAAAAAGAACGTAAAGAAGAACTAAGCGCTAAAAATCATTTTCACCTACCTATTTTTTAAGGAAGGTTTGCTTACATATCTTTCTACTGCAATCCTGTATCGCCAACAAGAGAGGAACTACATCATGTACACTTGTTAACCATAGAATTAATAACAACCACACTTTTATTTTATAATTGCACTTATCCTCCATATTCTATTATTCACTGCCTTTGATGCACCAGCTCGCGGATAACATTGCAAATTAAAATGGGTAGTAACAGAAAAAGAATATAAAGAAAAATAAAATGCTATTGCCATCACAAATGAAAACAATATCATTTTTACCTACCAGCTTTTTAAAGGAAGATTTGTTTACCTTTTATTTCTACTCTTTTCGTTTGAATACGCTATGATGGGATCAAATTTTTGTTCATTTGAAAAGAGGCTATTAAAAGAATGACTTCAAAAATTACTAAGTAAATATCCTACGTTATCTTTATCATCCTTTCGTTTAAATTCCTTTTTCTTCTTTTCCAATTTAGCTTCTCTTGTATGCATTAACAAATATGTTGCTATGACTGTTTGTTTGTATGACTGCCGCGCCGCCATTGGATTTTGGTGGAAATTTTTTGAATTAATCCCCGTACTTAATTTTAATTGAATAGACAGATAAATAATTGGAAATTTATTGTTTTCATAATTTTTCCTGGGTTTCCAGACAATTTTAGAGGGGGTTTTCATAAGACATTTTGTCGTATCTCGTCTCGTTCACACCAAGCATTTGTATGAGTGAGTGAATGAATGAATGAATGAGTGAGTGAGTGAGTGAGTGAGTGGTCGTTAAGGGGCTTTATAGAATATAGATTACTTACATTAAACTAAGTCATCAACAATGTTTTCACAACAGCGTTCATCAGCATTCCACGCCTACTTGAACACCTTATTAACACTTCGTTAAAACTTTCGCGGGTGCTCGTCATGTTGAATTAAAACTTATTAACACTGTAACAACTGTCATACAAAGCCTAAATAAGGTTTTAAAAAGGAGTACTGATATCCGTATAAATAATCAGCCATAAACTAGGACTCAACAACAGCTGTCAGCTCCGAGTTCTCAACGCGACTCAAGTTAACAGAAGAATAACCAGACCGAAAACCTTTTGCAGTACAAGACTTCGGAGCCTCTGATGAGCTCAGTTATACTCCCAGAACTTTTCCGTAACAACCGCGGACAGTATGGACGTACTCGGTGACGGAGCCACGTAGTAGTAAGAGACAAACGGTGACTCCAAATGTGAATCTAAAGATAGGCAAAACCTCGCCACGGAGCCCGAACGAAAACACTGCGACGGCCCAACGTGAGTGTGGACGTGGGTTACCTCCGTACATTCCATCCGCTAATCTTAATTCTGATTGGGCTTATGCTAATGGAGTTTGACTCCAGATTCGGTGGCTAGGTCGCGTCCACCTCCGTCCTCGTCGGCTCTTGGTTGCTTACGAGTGAGGGATGCAGGTCGCTCTATGTGTCAACCTCTCAAGTTTTCACCGACCCAGCCCCATCAAATAAGTAGGGCTAGTGGGTGTCTACATACTTTGGAAAACGATAGTACTTTCATACTACGTATGAGGGAAGAATGGAAAACTTTGCTAGAAGTAATCGCGCGATAACCAAATGAATCCTAATGTAAACCACCTCTAACTTTTTCTGTGCAATGTATAGGGCCATCTTACGATTATTCGCGAGTGTATTGGAAATTTTGTGGCTTGGCTACGTATATGACGGCGTTGATAGAAATTCCTATTATCAATAAAATTCGTAAATTACTCTCACTGTAGCGTTCATTTTATTAAAAATATATTGATGTGATGTTGTGATATCTATTTTTCGAAATTGAATTCAAAATGGTGTAGCTTATCTACACCCATAGCGACGTTGATGTAAATACCTATTCTATTTATCGATCGCTGATTGACAATAATCGTGAAATATTTCAAATTCGTGTCGTTATGGAGTGTTGTGAGACTTGGACGTTGACAGCAGCAGAGAAGTCAAGAGTGGAAGCATTCGAAATGTGGTGCTACCGGGGAATGATAAAGATAAAGTTGATGAAGGTGCTATAGACGAATGATAAATATGAAATGGAGCGGCTGTTGTGAGTAAGTTTAATGAGGAAGTGCCAGTCAAGTGGGAGAAAAGAGAAATATTCTAAAATCCTTAAGATAAGACGGGAAAATTGAGTTGGCAATAATATGAGCAATGATAATTTGATGAAAACAATCATCTTAGAAGGAAAGAAGGGCAAGGAAAGTCCCCGAATGTGACATTTCGGATAACGGAATATTGCTTTTACATAAAGAATTATTTCCTTTGAAATAGAGAAAATTAAAATATCTTTACCGTTAAAAAAATCATTTTTTTAATCTGTCATGGAACTTTGTTAAAAAAGGTGTATTTCTGTTAAATATCTGCATTTCTAGAGATTGCTTTTAATATTCTGTAAATATTTGTGGGCCCTTACGGATGAAGGCACAATCATTCTTCTACTTGACAATTCGTAGTGTGAATGTCTCGCCATCCGAAAAATCATTATCAGCCCGTTGCGTGCGAGAGGTGAGTATGTAGTGTGCGAATCTCCACGTCCGCCTTTTAAAAATAATTCAGCGTGCTACCTCTAGCTTTAAGCTAATCTATTTAATGTTAACAGAGTACTTTGTTGTGTTTCACCGCTAGAATTTTGTGTATTGGAGTGCTTGGAACGGCAGAGCAAAACGTGTCTCATCTCATTTGATGCCTTATCTATGCAGTGAATAACCCAATATGGAATAATTACCAAAGTATACCTCATCGGAGTTTTTGGTTGGTAATCGAATAAAACTCATCGGATTTCTTGAAACGATTACTTTTGCTATAATTTGTATTTGTAACAATTAATTTTTACGAAATGCAAGTTTTATTTGTAATTTACCACTTACGTTGGAAGAGGAATCGGTATTATCGATGTAATCGTTAATTGCTCCTAATCGACGCTAACATTACAGATTTCACTGATTTGCGTAGACCTACGTATAACTTCTAATCCTTGAGTGTCATAATTTCATTGCTTAGGTTAAGCCACTCTTATGTTGTGCCCATTTGTGGTATTACAATAGTTATCATTGTATGCATCGCGAGTTAAAGTGCAACTTTTGCTATTTCTGATTCTAGTATTCCAAATTTTTACTCCAATATTCGACATTAATTGCCAAGTGGTCTACAGAGTGGACAATTTTACAAGAAGTAAATATAATTTTACTGATTACTTCTAAAATCAGTAGGTAATTTATACCCGTAAATGATTACCTTTTAAAAAGTAATTGCAATTGAGTCCAGTTTCTTTTTCTCAGCACTTTTACTAACACTGCTCATTGGATAAATATACGACAACGGGCAAGTGGTGGAGGGTTAATTTCACTGGCATCCGAGGAGGTGATTGATTACCAAGGAGCAACATGAAATATTTGACATCTGGTGAGACCTGACTTCATTTTCCATTTCGCTGATTGTCATTTTGGTACCACTAGATTTGTGCAGCCGAGCTTCTTAACCAGGTGAGATTCTACAGTCTCGAATTAATATTGATATGACCCCCTTCATTCCGTGTAACAGAATTAATTACGTTCTACTTTTTTAGTTACTCCGGTAATCAAAGATTCATTTCCGTGTCTGAAATCTTCACGGTGCCCCTTCGCTTGATTAAACTGTGGTATTAATATTAAAGCAACGGACGAAGTGAAGTACCTGGGAGTTATGATAACTTACAATCAATCGTGGGGAACACATGTAAGGAATATTTCTGGCAGAGCCCTGAAGACGTTAAGATTCGTGAAGCGTATTGTGGGAAGATTTTCGGATAAAAAACTGGAAGAGAGGTGCTATTTCACGCTCTTCCTATCCACACCTTGAATATGCAGCAAGCATATGGGATGCGGCGCAGAAAGACATAATCCGTGAGCTGAACAAATCACAAATAAAAGCTGTGCGATTCGTAATAGAACTGCTACGGGCGTACAGACAGCGTTACCCAGCGAATTAGCCACCGGAGACTCGGCGGCTGCGCACTAGGCTAAGATTGCTTGAACAATTGAAAATAGATATCTTTAAGAGTGACATTAAGAACATAATATTAGAGCCCTTCTATATTTCCAGGTCCGACTGAAGCAATAAATCGAGAGAGATATTTTGCCGAACGGATAGATGTGTGAATTCGTTTTTCCCCCGACCCATAAAGGACTCTAAAAATGCTAGTCGTTATTTCGTTAGAGCATTTTCTTTCATAAGTAAACGGCTGGACCAGAGATATCTTTCTTTCCTGTCCACTCGACGCGCCGATTTCTCTGACTCCTCTCTCTATTAAGTGCAAGATTAAGGATATCATTATTTGTCAAGCCGAAGGCGCGTTATAGCTCTCCCGGTAAACCAAGTCCACCCAAACCAGCCAGTTTACAATGCATTTCATATTATGCGCATTTGTCTATGATGTGGATGATTACTTTTGTTGGTGCTAGCAGAAACTTAAAACTAATAATCTATGGAAGTTTTTCAGAAATAAAAATATTTTGAAAAAACTATCTCTCTATTTTGGCTAGCTTAGGATCTTTTAAAGTAGGTGTACCGGTCCCCTCTGTATTTTCAAGAGCACTTTATCAACATCATTTTGAATAACTTCCAGAGCATTTACCGCGGCAATATCCAACAACTGATCCAATTTTTCATTCAATTCCATGTCATTCTTTAGCTGCTGCGTAGGTTGTCGTCAAAAGTAAATCTCGAATTTTAACAGCTCATTGCACACTGCCTCTATTTTATATATTTCACGTATTTCTTGAATTATTTGAATTCTCGAAATAATAGTCCGGAAAGGGACCACAGACCTCATAGTTAGTCTCGTATTTCCTCCTTATTTCATGGTTAAGTGGTGGTGATAGAACACCTGCAGCACTTCGCGAATCAAAGGCAACTATTTTTCGCGAAACAAGCGGCTATAGCTGCTGCGAGGCCAATTAGGAATACTTCAATTGAATTGCGTTTTGTCAATTATCAATAGCGTTTAGCGTTAACAATTATCAATAGCGTTTCGGCTCCGAAAATTTGCTCTACGCCAAATGCAAAATCCGACTGCGATGAGGTTAAGGAGGTGTGAAACACGCAAACTTGGGTAAAAAAACATACACATTGTTGTATCTAAACATCATTCTTAATGGTTCCATCTATTCTGCTTCATCTCAACGAAACAGTCTCCTGAATTTATGACAGTGTAAAACAATACAGGTAACTCCTCCCTTCTTCCACCGACTCTCGTTAGGGAAGGTGCGAGGGTGGCGTAAGGCAGTGAGGGGCGCAGGACCTATCAGTTGACTGTGAATGCGGCCTGCGAGCGACCAGTTCGCCATCAGGGGTGACGCGCGACTGTAGCTCGCGGGAAAGTATTTTATTCCAGGAAAACTGTTGAGCGGACGTTAAAATGGAGCGAATTTTGGATCAAGGAGGAGCTGCAAAATTGTGCGTTACCCCTGAAAATAATGTTACTAAAAAATCCGGGAAAATCTAATATTATTGTATTTATGCTCTTTGGGCGACCTCTAAATGTTAAATAATTGGGCTGAAATTTTTAGGATATCCATTCTGAACCCCATTGCATATTTTAAGAGGTAGAAATAAAAAATCCGAGAAAAACTAAAAAATAAGCAACGCCCTACGGCTGGTGTTCTAACACCCCCTGCCGCACGCCTTTTTAGGCGGCTTGCGGGGTAGTATGTAGATGTAAGCTAAAGGGCAGTGAGTGCAACGAGGTCCGGTGCTAAGATTGACTACATTCAGTTCGTGTTCCGCTCCCGTCGGGCATGGATGCGTTCTCACTCCGTGTGGTTGACTCAACACTCTGCATCGCAGGTTGCGAGCCATTTAGTTTCCGGCTAAATGTGTGAAAATAGTTGCCTTCATTGAGTGGAAGCCTTATTTGTGTAAAGAAAGGTGTGCTAAATCAAGCTTACAGGAGTTATATCCGCCAGGCCTACAACATCTTTCTGGCATTAGTTCGTGTGCAAAGTGTAAAACATATACACGGAATACAACTTCCATCAAAGCGATACCTGCCGTAAAACCTTCCATGGATTTTCTCTACAGGAGTCGCTGGCATGGAAGGGATTGAATCAAGAGGACAATCCTGGAAATGTGTGGACTGCCAAAATTCCCGAAAGACATCCTGGATGGACAGACGTAAATCGGAAGGTAAATTCCTTAAGGAAATATTTTATTTGTTCGTAGAGGTTATAAAATAACTAAAGATAACGGATCAAAAAAACTAGGGAACACTATTCATAAGCCGTACGATTAATTGGAAGACAGGTTAAAGTTAATTGAATCGCAGGGTAAAATATAAGAGAAATCTTTAGATAAAATATCCAAATTGCAAAGTGAAAACGTAGTGGTTAAGACAACTTTCTTACGCACTAAACCGTTCTTTAACCGTTCTGATGGCCTTGAGAAACGCATGTTAGGTATTAAGACGGAAATTCATGGCATCCCCAGCCAATGTGGTGAAAATATGGAAGTAGTAGCGAATAAAGTTTGCGCTGCATTAGATGTGGAAATAAATAATATCCAAATTGTCTACTACTACCCGGTTAAGACGAAATCTAGTTGGGAAACAGAAGGAATTCAACTCCGACTTCTGAATCAGCACGTAAATGATAACCTGTTAGCCAAGTGCCAAGTAAAAAATAATTGTTTTCTATTCGAGTCTTGACTTTGTAATCCGTACCTCCTAGTAATGCACTATCGTTTTCAGAAGTATGTAGACACCCAGTAGTCCGACTTAACTGATGGGGCCGGGTCGGTGAAAACTGGTGAGGTTGGCACATAAAGCGACTTGGATCCCTCACTCGTATGCCACCAAGAGTCGACGAGGACGGAGGCGGACGTGGTGTAGCTACCGAAGGTGGAGTCAAACTCCAGGTGCATAAGCCCAATTGGAAATAAGATTAGCGGATGGAATGAACTGAGGTAAATCACGTCCACGATCACGTTTTGCCGTGGGAGAGTTTTCTTTCGGGCTCCGTGGCGAGGTTTCTCTTATCTTTAGATTCATATTTATCTCACCGTTTATCTCTTTAAAATACATCGCTCCATGGCCGAGTAGGTCTATAATATGCGCGGTAAGTTCAGTTAAGTTATGGGAGGGTTCGAATCCGAAGTCAAACTTTTTTTTACTTTTTAAAAAGAGACATCCCAAAAATCAACATAAGCGATGCAGATGACTGAAGAAAAATTCGTGTTGAATTTTTCTTGAGCGACTAAATTTATTAACATGATGACTTTATCTACCTTAACACATATCTAAACCGATTCATTCACGGAGAAGAAATAATCGGGGAGGGGAGGAGAGTGGTTGTATCTTCGAGTCTTTTCTGCTAATTACTGTCGAATATAAGTTGAGTGTAATTCCTACATTCCACAGCAATTTAAATTCTCACAAAATAATAAGATCCACTCGTATTTGAAAACAATTTGATGACCCTATAGTAAAAAAATAATTGTAAATTGGTCGATAATCATATTTCTATTTTAAATTGCTTGTTCTTGGTCACAAAACATGTGGGAAATCACGTGATTAAAAGCGCCAACGCTTTCCTTTCAGTGTCTAAACGAATCACAATTAGTGTGAGGACCAGGTGGAAATAAATTGGTTTGTTTCATTTAACCTTTGGCAACTTAATAGTCGGCTCATTCACCCCACCTAAATATATCACAGCAAACTGGGGTGAGCGCGATTAATAAGTTAGAAGATATGGGTGATATCAATTGATTTCATTAGTATAAAATTATAAATAGCATTTCACCATCATTTTAATACATCAGCATCTACATACTACCCTACAAGCCGCATCAATAGGTGTTTGGCGGGGGTTGTTAGGATGCCTACCGTTTACCCAAAAAAAGAAATACTCTTACGAAATTACGCCTAGCATTTATTAAGGTTCTTTATGGTGCTAGTCGAAAAAGGAATTCACATACCTATCCTTTGACCTATAAATGACCTTTTGAGTACTTTTTACAGTTTTCTCTGTTTCTAAGGGACCCTCCTAACATCATTGTTGAACCACCGAGGTTTTTCCGCTATCAATGTCGGTTTTTACGGATTATATTAGTTGACGTAGAACTTCAAAGAAGCATTTACATGATACGTCAGTGATTTTATTATCTGCTTTAGCTACGAAGTCCGTGTACGATTCATCAAACTTCTTGCCAAATTTAATGAAGTTGCATGTATCAAATAAATATTCTGTTTTCGTTTTACAAATGAGTCTACTCCGATTTTTAAGGTTGCAAAAATTACTCTGTGATCACTTAAACCGTCAATAACATTCATTTATTTTATCAACTTACGGTGGCTTAAAGTCCTAAAAAGACTAATATTTTATTTCCTCTCATAGACTTGTCAAGTAGTAGTGTGAGTGAATTGCTTGTGCGTTGTAAGATCATGCTAATTTATTTCCCTATTCTTTGAATTTGATTTGCAGGGTAAGAATCCCAATTTACAAGTGGGAGATTAAAATTTCCCCTAATAATTTTACACCTTAGCTGCCTCCCAAAATAAATGCAGATATTTGATAATCTAATTGGTAAATAATACCAATTTCGGAGTTTGGAGGTCTATAAAAATAGCTAATATGTAATATGCTATATGCTTGATTTTTGCGCTCTTGTTTTTAATGCTGCGACAATTAACTACGGCAAACTTGATGTCATATTTTGTAGATTGATTTTCGGTACATTCGTCTCCACGCTAGTAGTCTTGGTCGGAGAATTACGCTAGAAATGCTTATTGTATTGGTTTTATCTATTCCCCGGAGTAGCGTTTCGGAATTTTCGTTTTTTTCGGCATTACCGCCAGTAGTTAATTTGACGTTATAAGTTTCGTAAAGTGTATTGCATCGGAGGCTACTTTTAATTACGTAAATTCAGTCGTTTACAAAAAAAAATTCAGTGCTACCTTTTTCTTGAGTCATCTGCATAGATTATGTTGATGTTCAGGATGTCTCTTTAAGGATTGTAAAAGTATAATACATCTGGATTCGAACCCTCGCTGAACTTTACCGTAACTCATGCGCACAGCATAGACCATATAGACCAACTCGGCCACGGAACCAAGTATTGGTGAGAGGTAAACGGTGAGACCAAATATTAATCTAAAGATGGGAAAAACCTCACCACGGAGACCGAAAGAGAACACTCCCACGGCATAACGTGAGCGTGGAAGTTTGTAGACACTCAGGGGTCCCAGTTAACTGATGGGGCCGGGTGGTGAAAACTTGTGAGGTTGGCACATAAAGCGACCTGCATCCCTCACTCGTATGCCACCAAGAGCCGACGAGGACTGAAGTGGACGCGACCTAGCCACCGAAACTGCAGGAGCATGAGCCTAATCAGAATTAAGATTAGCGGATGGAATGTACTGGGGTTACTCACTTTGGTCGTGGAGTAATTTCTTTCGGGGTCCGTGGCGAGGTTTTTCTTATCTTTGGATTCATATTTGGTTTCACTGTTTACCTTTTACCAATACGTCGCTCCGTGGCCGAGTACATCTATACTGCTTGCGGTAGTTTCGGTAAAGTTCTGGAAGGGTTCGAATATATTATACTTTTTTCACTTTTAAAAGATAGATCCTGAAAATCAACATAATCTATGCAGATGACTCAAGAAAAAGTTACTACTGAATTTTTTAAATGACTGAAGTTATTAAAATGATGACTTTATGTAGGCGAAAACATTTCTAAAAAGATTCATTTACGGCGAAAAAATAATCAGGGGAGGTAAGAATAGTCGTATCTTCGTGTCTTTTCGGCTAGTTACTATCAAATCTTCTTTGACTGTAATTCCTATACATAGTCTTTGAAATTCCTAAAAAATAATCAGATACAATCGTATTTGAAATCATTTTGACGACCCTATTGAAATAAAAATAATTGTAATTCGATCGATAATTAATCATAGTTTTTAAATTTATATTTCTTCGTCACAAAAAATGTGGGACACAACGTGATTTAAAGTTCCGACGCTTTCCTTTTAGTGAGTGTGGGTCCACTATTACTATAAGGACCACGTGGAAATAACTTGGTTTCTTCTCATTTTACTCTTGGCAACTTAAGAAAAACATTATAGTCGGCTAATTCATCCCACCTTAATGTGTCACAGCAAATTCCGGGGTGAGCACCATTAATAAGTTTGAAGATATGGGTGATATCAATTGCGTTTGTAGGTGTAAAATTATTAATAGTGTATCATCATCATTTTAATACATCAACATCTACATACTACCCTGCAAGCCGCCTCAATAGGTGGTTGACGGGGGTGTTAGGACACCTGCCGTTTACGCACAAAAAGAAATACTCTTACGAAATTACGCCTAGCATTTATTGAGGTCCTTTATTGTGCGGGTGAAAAACAAATTTCAATACCTATCCGTTCCGCAAAATATCTCTCTCATTTATCATGTGAGACCTGGAAACGTGGTGTGGCCCTATGTTGTTCCCCGCGTCGCTCAAAAAATTTTCCTTCTCCATTGTTAAAGCAATATAAGTAAGCCTAGCGCGCTGAAACGATATGTGAACAGATATTTCTCCGGCTACAATTTTCCTTATATAATATCATATGTACTTGCATTTAAATGATGTTAAGAGTAAATCCCTACCTCGGGAAACATAATTGTTTCTAATGGACCAACGCCTTCGCCGAAAAATCTTCGTTGAAGAGAAACAGCTTGCTTCCAAATGCATTCGAAACCTCGAGAATATCATTAAAAGTCTTATATTCACTAAAACATTTTTTACGCATCAGCAGTACTTATAACATAGAAGTCATAGGATTTTTACATCCTTCACGGGGCTTCTATTTTTTCAGCATCGCTGCATTAAACGATGATGAAATGAAAAAGTTATGTTCTTACACATGTGCAAGATTAGGATAAAACTAGATTGTGCTTCTGTTAAATTACATAGGGATTGTTTTGATTAGACCTATCTGCAAACTATAATTTCATGGCAATTTATGCACTTAATGGGGTGAATTGTAACCTTTTAAGAAACGGTGACTAGGATTTGCTACTTTAAAGTACCTGGGGAAATTATTTTGAATGGAAAAATACCATGTCCTACCTGATAACACAGAAATGTAGCATATAATGCATTCAGTTGGGAAAATAATAGTTTTTCTTATTGATCCAGTTGTTGCGAATACATTTAAACATATGGACAGAGTCAAGCCTTTAGAGTAATGGTCAAGTATGATGAGAATGGTGTGGATAAACTATACTCAGCCTTGATGGATTGGTGAAGAGAGATACTGCCTTCCTGTTGGTGGATTTGTTTTCACTCATAACGCAAACCACATCCAGACCAACTTTTTCGAGACCAATGATGACTTTCTTCAGAATACCTTTTAGAACGCAGGCTGACAGAGTACTCACAGGCAAAATATGGACAACATCTTTAAATGAATATAGAAAGTTCTCTACCGCGAACACATGAGCACTAGAAGCTAAACTGCTGGAGTTATGCAGGTTCTACTATACATCAGCCCTTGTAGTCAAGAAGGGGTTTCAAATGAACTTCATCCTTCATATGGGTGATATAACGCTAGTGGCTCTGTAATGAGATACTCGGTGCTTTACGTAAGATAGAAACCCATGCTCATTAATTGGACCAACTTTAAAAGAAGAGCAGAGCCTTTTGATAGTAACTGGATGTGGGAAAACCAAATTACCAGAATTGAGAACAAATTTATGAACTTCAGGAGATACTAACAAAATATTGCAGAAAATACAAATATGTCACAGATGCACCTTACTTACCTTCTTTTCTTGAACCTACTTACCTTTTTTCTGGAACAAGGGACATTTTTGATTTGATAAAGTTATTCAAAGATTAATTTACAGAGTCTTTAATTTTGCATTCTTCCAATAAAGCTACAATATCGCTATAAATATTTACATTATTTGTGGAGTTTTTAAATTCTATCCAACACATCATAGGTACTTTTCATACATGAAAGAGGCTTGAAAAAGTGGAGAGAATTTGCCTATTGCTTTTAATTCCCTTTTTCAGTGGTATACTTTGATATTATTATGAATTTATATAATGAGTTAGTAATAAGAGGTGGTGCGCATTCTTCCAAACGCTTTAATATTATAGCACACGGCTTCACGACCACATCCCAAAATGCTGAATACTTATTCATCTTCACCAGAGAATTTACGCTCCACCGAAAGAGCTTTCTGAGTTTCTAGCTTTTTCTAAGCCTTATATGCTTCCTGAGTTTTCAAACTATCAGCTAAAGCAGCTTCCACAGTCGCACTTTCAAGACACTGTTCCCTCATTGATGGCGCATCCCTGGTCTGCTCTGAAGTGGTAAGGTACCCAGGGCAATCAGGGAAGATCCATGGCATGGCACAATCCCTCAGTTTTGGGCTGATCAATGGTACAGCCAGCAGTTTTCCTGACTTCTCATCGAAGTAGGAGCTTTAATGAAGCACATCTTCACACAGAAAATGCCGGATACATGCCTTAAAAATAGAGATAATTTTATTGGTAGACGGAAAATCAACTGTATTTCAAGTGAGGAATACCTTCGTTTACCTTAAGGGAGTAGTAAACAAGACTTCAATAATTCGCTTTGCACACAATGGTAGTTAGATTAACAATATTTGATCTGAAATACCAACTTAGACATGAGCCATATTTATCTCGCTTGTTGGTAGCCCATTTATTCATCCCGAGCGTTTCACATGTTTCCATAATTTATTAACTACTGAAGAATCATTCATTTAATACTCTCGAAGACTTTAAGATTTTACTCTCTACACAATCGTTCTCAGATTAACACGATTAGTTAGTACATATTTCCTATGTAAGAACTACTTAATGCAAAAAAATCTTTTCTAAAACAGTAATACTACCCTATGCATGCGTAAACATACAAATAATGTAAAATGCCATCGTAGGCATGGGTCATATTTATTACGCAAGTAGGTATCCCATTTATTCACCCCGAGTGTTTCACATGTTTCCACAATTACCTAATAGCAAAAACTATTCATAACACCCTCAAAAAATCAAGTTCTTCTTAATAACCGCACCTTAGAACACGAGGATAAGCGCCGTATTCTATTTAGCGTTGATATGCGAGAATTCCAAAGACATTTAAGTACTGTGAAATAATTAAAACCATTAATTATTCAAGCTATAACGCAAATAATAGAAATCAACCTGCAAATACACTCGAGAGTAGAATTGTTTCAAGAAGCCAATAACAATTCGTCTACCGGTCAATGCTTGTATCAAATATCTTTTTAATTCACTTTTAATGACGATCAACATTTACATATGTAACAATAATGCATTATACTAACATTTCCCTGAATAATCACGCCTTCCAAATAGAAAGAAAAAGATAAAAACTCACCTTGGAATATTTCGTCAGCTGGAAGTCTTTTCTTGGAATGGCAAGGTTCGTTTCCTCTTCGTCTCGTCGTCCATAGGAAATTTGAAAACGCACACTTTCGTTTCCTCCGTGTATTTTCCTTTGCACAGAGGCACACAAAACTAGTACACCATTTCTTGAACACTTATATTCAATACTGTTGCCCACAAAACCATCGCAAAAGCTTTCAAACTCCAAATAACTTAGCGTTAAACAACCCAATCACCATTTTCACCGCAATGGCTTATAAATATAAACAACTGCAAGCATTGTCGGAAGGCGTGGTTGATAACCTACGGCTCGTGACGTCAGACAGTTAGAAGGCATCAGCGCTCAGGCCTTGTCTCTCGGTGGTCGTGGCTGCATCCGAGTCTCTTGTGGCTCCCAACCTATTTCCTTTAACATCTGCGCAAGACTTTCTGTTCGCCCCTAGCAGTTTTTGAGTGCAAAATAGATCCTATCTTTTACTTTGTCGTCCGAGAAATATCTCACTGTACGCTTGACTAATTCTAACTTCTTCAGAGCTCTGCCTTCACTTTACCTGTCACTTTTATGCTTAAACTATCCACCGCACATACATGGGGATAGTTGGATGACCTCCGAAAGAAATGTATCACCATGGATAATTAATGTATATAATGAATTTATGTATATAAACTGTAGAGGTAGGCTATTTTCGTTTTTGACGAAATCGCGAAATTTCCGTCAGATGATTAAAAAACAGAGCTATCACTCGAAGATGCATCACCGCTAAAAGTGGAATATTAAGCATTTCGTTTTCGCGAATTCCATTCTATTTCGCGAAATCATTAATAATTCGTGAAATCATAAATAATTCGCGAAATCTCTCACGAAATGATTGTATTTTATCGCGAAATTTCGTCGAATGGAAGATGCCCATCAACACAATTAGATGTTTTGTAGTTTTTAACATGCCGAAAATCGATCGCGTTAATTATTTTGAAGCAAATATTTTCATTTTTAAAACTGAGACCATAAGTATTTGGTAAACCTCTGGACAATTCATCTCGCACTCAGAGAAATTCCCTCACTGTACTGAAAAGATGAATTCAAAAACGTGGAACAATTCGAGGAACGATAAAGTGATAATATTATATTACTTGCTGATTACGAGTTCCTAAATATCAGAACATCAACGATGGTCACCATTCCAGACAACGCTTTTTAAAAATTCGTTTGCGCAAATTGAGCTGAAGCGAACTCACGGCAAATTAATCGGAAAAGCAGCGCTTCCTCGCACTTTCTCTTGCGACAGTGGACAATAAACGTAGTGTCGGAATGTGATGATCAGAAGTCCCTTAAAGGATTTCATTTACCAATTTATGCCTCTTTCTCTGTCTGTACTCCGTGAGGTTAGGGTTTTTGCCAATGCGTAGCGGGCAAGCCGTCTCCCTTGAGAATGACGCGTAGTGGGCTAGCCGTCTCACCGGTGAATGCCGGTGTCTACCGCCGCGCGCTGTTTTTCGCTTTCAAAATCGCCAGACTTATCAACACAAAGTCACGTTGGTAACTACATTGTAGCTGTATTGCATTTGGAGCATTTTTGAATTGTATCACTAGTTGAACATCGACAGAAAACAGTGACGTGGAGCTGGTGAGAGGACCCACTTCATGATATTCGTATTGTGGAAATAAGGAAAGGCAGAAAGACCGATTAATTGGATATTCAGAAATACTTGGATGTTGATAATGCCTAAAGTTGTGACTGTGTTTCAGAGAGTGCGAGAGTATGAGAAAGTAGGATTTTATGTGTTTGATAAAGCAAATAAAATTATGATGTGCAAGCTTTGCAATGTCATTGTGGACTGGAAAGACACATGTGAGAAGCATGTCAACGCCAGAGCTTCTCATGAAGCAAATAAGAAGAGGGTGATGTCTGAGGGAGGATCAAAACGGCAGACTTTGATTTCTGAAACATTGGATGCGAGCAAACGGGCAAGGCAAGAAAAAGAACAATTCACAAAAGACACGGTGAGGGCATTTGTGAAAGCCAATATACCTTTGTTTAAAGTTGATCACCCAGCTGTTAGCGAGTGGATGGAAAAATATATTCCAGGGGCAGGTAGTCTTCCTCATTCTAAAACTTTGAGGGATGTTTATTTAAAAAACATTGGAGAGGAGGAAGAAGTAAATCTTAAAGAAGTAGTTAAAGGGTGAAAGATAGTGATTTTATGTGATGAAACCACTGACAGAAAGGGTCAGTGTGTATTTGTAGTCTTATCTAAAGTGCTTTTGCTTGAAGAAGGCAGCAAGCTTTTCGTTGCTGCTTGTAAAGTGCTCCAGAGTGCCACCGCCACAGTGTGTTCTCGAGTCTTGGTGGAGACATTAGGAAAATATGGTGTGGACTATCAAAATGTACTCTCATTTACAATAGACTCTGCCCCATATACGACAAAATGTGCTGACATTATAAAAGTGCTAACGCCATCTACTCTCATCCATGTCCAGTGCTGGGCACATAAACTCAATCTTGTGGGAAATATGTGGGCTATTGGACTTCCTGAACTGAATGAACGTGTTGTGAAAGCTAAAATGGGTTTTCTTAACGCCAGAAAAAGGAAACATCATTATTTTAAGTTTCTTGAAGACAAACATGTTACCCCAAAACTGTATCCCTCACCAATTGCCACTAGGTGGAATGCTTGGTATTTTTCCGTTGCATATATAGATGAATATCTCCCTTACCTTGCTGATTTTTTCAAGTTTTAAATTAAGGACTCTAATGAAAACGGCCCCTCTATCAGATATTTCAAGTGCCTAACTGTAGGTTTGCAGGTTTGAAATGCCAAGTAAAGTCTGTAGTTGAGCATTGTTCAGCCAATGCTGCACTTTTAGAGATACTGGAAGGGTCAAATTATCCTTTTTCTCATGTCCTGAGCGTTAAGTTGTTAGCCCTAAAAAATGGTTTCCAATTAGTTGCAGATCGGCAGTTTCGATCAGAAACTGTTAACCTGTTGCAATGACCTGCTTGCCACTCCAGAGCTGTAGAAGCACAGTTGGCAAATGCTGGAAAAGAAGCAGTGTTAAAACTTAATTCTCTTGTAGCTAATGACCCAGCAAAAGACTTTTGGTAGGCTATGGGCCAACTTTTCAATCCTAGGAACATTATTGCAAGTGGGCTGCATGTAAATCATAGTTCTGTGTCTCAGCATGTAAAAAAATTGCCCTTGCTTAGTGATCTACCCATAATTGATTTTACTGAAGCTTATTTAGCAACGAAAAAATGTGTCATTGATGCTGCAGCTACTGGCGAGGTTGACCTAATGGCTATCGTTAAGAGTCTTAGATCTGATTATCCTAAATATGCAGAATATGATTTCTATTGTATAAGTATTCCTGCCTCTAATGTTGACAGCGAGAGAGAATTCTCAGCGTACAGCAACATTATGTCTGATAAAAGGACATCGCTAAAACCAGAGAATATGGAGACACTAGCAGAACCATATTTTGGCGAATGAAGTCAATTTTACTTATTGGCAGAATTGTGGATCGGAAAGAACCAATAATTTATTTTACTTCCTATTTCATGACTTCTATTGCTGTATTACTCAAATATGCCTTAGTGTCCTTTTCTTTAATATTACATAAAAATTTTCAAAAATATCTCTTACACTGAATGTTTTATTGTGTTTTAAATTATTTATGCTTCAACATTTTTTCATCGAAATTTCATCTATTTACCGCTTTTTTGCGACGAAATCCACCACTTTATTCACCGAAATTCAGGAATTTTATTCACCATTTTTCACCAGCTCTATGAATAAGTCTTGCCTAGTCTGGTAAAATAAATGAAAAGGACCTTTTGAGTAAATTGTACAGTTTTATCTGTTTCTTGAGGACCCTACCAACATTGTAGTTGTACTAGCGAGGTTTTTGAATTACCGAACTTCAGTTTGTACGGAATAAATTAGTTGATTCGTTGGCGCAGAATTTCTAAGAAGTATTTACATGATACTTCAGTGTTTTTATTATCTGCTTTAGCTAAGAAGTCCATGTACGATTTATTAAGCTTCTCGCCAAATTTAATGAAGTTGCAAGTATCAAATAAATATATATTCCGTTTCGGATTTACAAATGAGTCTACTCCAATTTTTAAGGCTATAAAAATTACTCTGTGTTCACATAAACCGTTAATAATATTGATTTGTTTTATCATCTTATAATGGCTTACTGCTAAAAGGTCTTTTTTTTATTTCTCCCATAGACTTGTCAACTACTTGTGTTTGTGAATTGCTAGCGTGTTAAGTAAGATCACGCTAATTTCCCTACTTTTTGAATTCAGTTTGCAGTGTGAGAATACCAATTTAGAAATGGGAGATTAAAATTTCCCCCTAATAATCATTACACCTTTACCGTATCTCAAAGTTAATGCGGATATTTTATTTTTAATTAGGGTGATTTCCCTTTACTTTTTATTGCCTAAATCGAAAGTTATTATTCCTTGAGTACGTATTTCAAGCTTTTAGATTTTTAAATGACGATACGTATTTTTTGCCAGTTCAATTGGATATAAATGAAAAGAGTAACTTTTCAAGCTCGCGAAAACGCGACGGCTAAGTATGAATACTGGGAAAAACCCGTGTGACGTCATTCGGGTTCCAGTTGCCGCCGTGTGAGGCCACCTGGTGCGAGGCTTATGATGAGCGCCGCTACGATGCAGGCTGCTAGCAGGTAGCGCTTGGCTTACATTAGGATTATTAATACCTTATCAAACGAAGGAAACTTTCCGACCATAGGCAATATTAATAGATGATTATTAAGAGATGTTTCCCTGAGCTTTGTGCCTCATTGGTAATCTCAGACGATATAAAACTCCTTACTACTCGTATAGCATCTAGGTCCTTGTGACGTCAGGTGGAGTGGCATCGCATGGGCGCAAATCTGGCCTTTTTCAAATGAGGGTAAAATTGACCATTGCCTTTCGTCTAAACTGGGATTTGTAAAACCAAATAATTTGTATATTATGAATACACTAATGGTTGGTAACGAATCGGAATCGAAGCCTTTCGTTTTCTTTGATGATGGAAATTACCCTATTGGTAAATAATATCAATTTCGAAGTTTGGAGGTCTATAAAAAGAGCAAACATGTATACTCCATTTGTTTTGTTGTTTAATTGTAGACCATACTCTTTCTATTTCACTGTCGGTAATTTCGTGGGCAGTGCTGTGTAAATGTGAATTATCTGATATTAAAACTCCGCCACAAGTCCTATCGTGTCGATTGCATCTGTAAGTTTTATAAAGCTTTGCTGTCGCTTATATATCCTCTGTAATCCAACTCTCTGTTCCTATGAACATATCTGCGTCCTGACCATTATGCTCGAATTTTGCGCTCTCGTTTTTTATGCTACGGTATTAACTACGGTAAACTTGATGTCATATTTTGTAGACTGGCTATCGGTGATTCTTTTCCACGCTTATGCTCTAGGTGGGCGAATTACACAGTAATTGCATATTACATTGATTTAATTGCTTTCCCTGGAGTACGCGTTTTGGATTTTTTTCTGGCACTACCGCACCTAAGTTAATTTGATGTTAAAAGTTTCGTTAATAACTTTAGTCATTTAAAAAATTCAGTACTAACTTTTTCTTGAGTCATCTGCGTAGATTGTGTTGATGTTCAGAACATTTCCTATAAAAAGTGAAAAAAGTATTATAAATTTATATTTGAACCCTCCCAGAACCTTACCGCAACTACCGCGCACAGTATAGACCTACTCGGCCACGGAGCGACGTATTGGCAACAGATATACGGTGAGTCCTAATATGAATCTAAAGATAGGATAACGCTGCCACGGAGCACGAAAGAAAACACTCAGATCGCGCAACGTGAGTTACCCCAGTGCATTCCATCCGCTACTCTTAATTCTGATTGGGCTTATGCTAATGGAGTTTGACTCCAGCTTCGGTGGCTAGGTCGCGTCCTCCTCCATCCTCGTCGGCTCTTGGTGGCATACGAGTGAGGGATGCAAGTCGCTTTATGTGCCAACCTCACAAGTTTTCACCCATCCGGCCCCATCAGTTGACTGGGACTCCTGGTGTTTACATAATGTTGAAAACCATAGTACATATAAGATGGGGGAGCTACTAAAAAACTCATTTCCGTTCAGTAAGTCAAATTTCTTTCTTTTCTTTTTCACTCTTTCCCACTTTTCGGCCGCAACTAACAGAAGCCCTTTTTCTTGGAACCGAGTAATTTTAATACCGAAAATTTGATGTGTGTTTATGTGCCAATGGGCGCTTTGAAAAGTTGGGTCACGGTTATCCAAGCACCTTTTGCGTTCGGACACACGAGTAAAGAAGTTCCTCCCAGTGTGGCCGATGTACACCCACTCAAGTGAGTCTCATCATAGTTTGTACTTGCCGCTGAGCCCGAAAGAAAACACTCCGACGGCCCAACGTGTGCTAGGGTTTTTGCCCCGTGAGTTCGACTCCCATTTTGCTAGCCAGGCTGCATCCGCGTCCGACCTAGTCGGCGACGTAAAGGCAAAGGAAGCAGCTTGCATTGAGTGCCAACCCTGTAAGTGGTCACCGACATGACCCAATCAATAAAATGGGACTGGCGGGTGTCTGCATATTATTGAAAACAATTAATACTTGTTTACATTAATGAGACCCTTTGTTCTGGTAGAAAGGTGGGGTGGCGCAAAATGATAAGCACTGTAAGTATCTTTGGATTCGTGGAGTTAACATTTATTTGAGAAAAGTATAAAAGGAGCCAGCAATTGTAGTTAGCATCATGGATGATGTAAAACATCTTTGATCATTGCATATGCCAACTTTATGGTTATAAATATTACTGTAAATGCCTTTAATGGAATGAATTCCCTATTGATCGTCCATCAGAATATCTGAAGTGCTAGACGCAATTTTAATTTACTACTTTCACATTTAAATAGCATGTCACAAATACCCGATCTTATAGCTTTGATTGAAATATGAATACAATCTGATTAAATTAATGTATATACAATGAGTGGGTAGGTACTATTCTTATGGAAATTATAATACTTTTGAAAGAGCAGGAGGTGTGTTAACGTTTATTAGACATGACATAACAACCGTACTGAGGCCTTGTCATTTAAGCCCAACTGATTGCTTGTTGATCAATGTTTCATGCAAGTTTTGTATATTTGATCTCTTTGTCGTCTACAGGGACAAAAAATTTCTATTGATCAATTTGTTTTAGATTTTAAACCCTAATTAAGGGGCATATCTCAGAAATTAGTAATGGTCGGTGATATGAATGTTCAGTTACTAATGCCCAGCTGCGATTCCAAGCAGTTTATAAATCTCTTAAGTTCATGTGGCTTGACTATCGTAATCAATGAAGCAACCAGAAGTACTAGACAATGAGCTACCTGTTCAGATCATGTAATCACTCGGTTCTTTAACACGTTTAATGTAGACCTCCCAGCCAAGGTTATGCATTTAGGTATAATGCATCACTCTCCAGTCCAACCGAATCTCCAATCTTTCTGCTCGCGAAGAAAACGAAAGTACACCATCTAATATTACTTTGCTATAGTATTACTGCCGTAAATCATTAAATAAAAATCTTCGACAGTATAGGGAAGTACACTAGTGTTTCAAATGCACCAAACACATTTTTAAAATTAGAGTTCAGAATAACATAATGTCGTAAAACCACAGTTTAAATCCTAATAGTGAATACTTGATTCGAGATGACCGTCCGAAATATGGAAAAATTCAAAGGCCGCTAAAACGGGTGTCCATGTTGAATATTGGCCGTGACGTCACAAGGCAGTAGCAGAAGGCAGTTTCTACGCCGTTTAGTTCTACCACTATTATTGCATAGAAAAATTACAGAATTTGAGGGTATCCGTTTTTTGTAGTCATAAAATATCTTCAGAATATATATGTTGCTGCTTCTCTTTTGAGTAAATGACTTCATCATTGCGTAATATATTAATATTCATTTACGTGTCAACTTCAAGTTTGGAAAGAGTAGTACGAATGGCACATTGAATCTTTAATAAGTAGATAATGGTATGTATTTATTTTTCGCTGGGTATATTTTGGCACAATTCCGTTTATCATGCCAAAACTGTTTTTGTAAGAACCGAGTCAAACTAATAAACCCATTTAAGACGCTTGCTGCAAGACTTATTCGTTGCGTATGTATTCACGCCGGCCGGAACGTTCGCCCTTCACAACTAGAATCATGGGATGTTAGCCTTATTTCCGTGCTGGCTGGTTGTTGCAATGGTTCGTTGTCCAGGATGGGTTCAAGAAAGATAATCTTGGTTGGGAGAAGGAATATTCCAACGATATATAAATGGTATACCAAACTTTGATGTATTTATGGTCACTAAATTTTTGAAAAAGGAGGACAGGTTCAACGATCCTTAGAAATGTGAGACGTTAAGGCTAACAAGGGGAGACCTCGTACCTTGCTCCATCTTTTTCAATTAGGGCCTTAGTTAGGCTGCAATTAATTAATTTTCATGCGTTACTTTTCACAAGTCATATATATAAATTTAAAATATCCTCCGTTACCTAATGTTTCGGATGGGGTAGTGGTAGTGTGTACGATTTCCTACTCTTAAGACCAGGGTTCAAGACGATGTCATGGCATTATTTTTTGTTGTCTTCATTGTGATCATACGGCGTCAAGTTTATCATTAATTATAATTGCAGCAATCATTGAGATAAGACAATTTTTTATCATCATAATGGCGTTTAGGTATTTTAGCAGTGTCATTACAAACGCAGAGCTACGATGACTATAGAGCGTTCCACATTTAGTTGAGAGTACGGGCCTTATGGATAGCAGTGTTGCCAAGCTTCCGCTCCGCCGGCAGGCATCCTAACAGCGTATGCAACCACACATAATATGGCGCCAAAATGGTTTAGTTCAAAAAGGAGTTGGGGATCGCACGAAAGACGGCGTAAATTAAGGAATTTTTTTAGCGTAAATTGCAATACCTTTTCTGCAATATAAAAGGAAAAGTCTTTTGTTATTTTATGTATGTACTTATTCAATGCACAAGCTGAATAATGAATAAGCTGCAATGTAAAAAATAACAATAAATTGAAGGAAAATAAAAAATTATCGCCACTCCTGAATGAGACAAAATTTCTATTCCTTCCATATTATGCAATATTTTTTGGCTCTGGCTAGTATTACATGAAAGGCGATGTTGTATAAGACATCATCAATCTTTAATTTTTCAAATTTTTCCCGTACTTGGTTTATTGTAAATTAAAGATCTCTTTTCAAGCTGACATCTTCAAAGCTAATTTCCTTATTTTTATCTTTCCTCCAGCTTGAAGTAGGCTAGGATTCCAATTTCCTTGGGTGATGAGAAACATTATCTACCACTATAATTGTTCCTTCAGGTAAGTTTGCAAGAAGTGAGTGCTCAAACCATCTCTCGTAACACTCGCCACCCACTCCTTCATGCTCATTCATTGATTTATTTTTGTACAGAAACACATGCAATGCTCCTTTTATGAACCCATTTAATCCAAATTTCGCCTGTGAATACATTCGTCCTGTGTTCGCGACGATATTTTTTAGCTGCCTTAAATTATTAATTGTGCCACCAACGAATAATATCATCCCTTTCGATAAGGATGATTCTTTTCCCCCTGCGTTCGTACACGAAGGCTATGTCCAAAAGAAGACGATATTGTGTTGTCCTTTTGTTATCTGGGAGAATACTATCCATATATACCTAGTTTAAGATGGATTTTAAAGTCGGAGGAATATTTTTCACCAAGGATTCATGTACCTTCCTTCTAATTCCCGATCTGACAAAATCGTCGAAAATCACTGTTCTCGAATTTTTGTAAGGCTGTCTAATTTCTTTAGTTTTTGAAGGAGTTACCAAAAGACCACGGGAGCTTTCCTTTTTCACTCTGTAAACATAGGACTCCGAGCACCCAGTAGCCTTCTAAGTTTCTCGGCAGGCCTCACTAATGCTGAGAGATTTCCTGAAGTACGAGAAGACTTTCAGCACCAACAGTCTTTCGCGGCTTATGAGCTTCTCACCTTTTCTCCTCTTCTTTGTATCGGACATATTGATTGGGCGTGTTACAGCAGAGATTAGTGTAAAACACACTTCACAATTCTCAAATTCAGCAGACCACACAACACTTGTTCACTCGAAAAAAATGCAACGACAAACTGAACGCCTTCGTAAATTCTTCCCACGACCCCTGCGGCTAGGATCGATTTTGGTGCAGGTTTTATGGTACCCTATGAAAGGAACTCAGAAAAAACCCAAGCCCCCTTTTGTAAAAGGCGTGCACTGGATGGGGTAGTGTTTCGCACAGATTATAAGATATTCTCTTTCTTGGTTTCCGCGATGGGACCGAAACACCCAAGGCGAAAGCGTCTTATTTCCAAGCCGCTTGCTTACTTTCGTGTATCAATGCATTCAGATAAAAACACTGCTGTTACGACGTATGAGTATTCTCTGTTTAGGATATCAAACTAATAGATAAATACATTTCATAGTATGCATTGACAAAAAACTCCTTTTCCGCCCGAGAATTTTCCCTCTGCGCGCAAGAAAAAGCAAGAAGCCCGGCCCAGCGGCGCCGTAATATTTTTCCATAAGATCAAAACCTTGTGACTCGCTTCAGAATTGATGTAAGGTAATTATTTTTTCACCAAAAATAACTTTGTAGTTTTCTTCACATTTGATACGCAGCATATAGGGACCTACGACGCACAGTGGGCGGAAATCGGAAAAAGCCGGACAAAATTACAAAATGGCTTTTTTTGAGTTATAAACTTGAAACTTCGCAGGTATACTCAAAAATGATTGAAATTTATTTATATGTACTTCATTTGACATAGATCCTACCCGTTACTGAGATACAGAGGCTCAAACGTGAGCAAATTTCCATAAAAACGCCCGTCTTCAATTTTCTCTGAAAATCTTCCAAAGTAAGTGAATGGTGAAGTTATGGGTGGATTCTTGCCGAATAAAAAACCACATAATCTGTTAGCATGGTGTTTTTTCTTTAATTTTCCGTAATATTAAGGAATACAGCCCATAAATTCTTACCGTGCAGTAACAAAATGGCGGATACTGTTTTTCGACGAAGTTTTACATTTAGGTAGAGTTTCAAATAGGTTTTCGGCAAGGTCGCGCAGAGTAACTAATATGAGAGCATTGTTTGAAGATTTCTTGAGGTCTTTATGCAGTTTTCTTTGAAATAACTTTGCGTCGCCGGAAATTACATTGATTTTTCGATCGCGCGGCAGGGTTCTTCTCCGCGCGTCGGGAGTTGGATTAGCTGCGCCGCGGTAAGGTTATTTAAGCTGTATGGGTTTTAACGCTCAACATTCACCGTTTTTATGTTTATGAGATCATATTCAAGAAATCACTCTCCAAAGGGAATTTACCGCTAGACTGGAAAATTGCAAGCGTTACACCCATATTCAAAAAGGGAAACAGACATGACCCAGGCAACTACCGTCCGATTTTATTGACATCGATTATAGGCAAGATACTTGAGCATATCATCGTAATCAATATCATGACCTTCCTGGACAGACGTAACTTCCTCCATGACTGTCAGCACGGATTCCGAAAAGGTAGATCATGCGAAACACAGCTCGCGCTCTTTCTTCATGACGTTTTAAAATCTGGTGAATCAAAAAGACAAGTTGACGCACTATTTCTAGATTTTAAGAAAGCTTTCGACACTGTACCTCACAGCAAACTTTTATACAAATTACAGTCATGCGGATTAAAGGAGACAGTTGTAAACTGGGTACGCAACTTTCTCAGAGATCGTAAACAAAAAGTAGTTCTTGACGGAATTAGCTCTGATGTGTTAAAAGTTACATCAGGTGTTCCGCAAGAAAGCGTAATCGGCCCCCTGTTGTTCATTATATACATTAATGATCTCTGCTCCCGCATTAGCAGTAAAATACGTTTATTTGCTGAAGACTCTGTCATCTATCGCGAAATTAGTGATCACTCTGACTATGAAATTCTATCATCTGACCTAAACATCGTTCATTTGTGGAGCCAAGAGTGGGGACTCGAACTTAATCTGAGCAAATGCATGGCGGTACATTTCTTTCGGAATTCGTCCAACTCAAACCATGTTTATGCAGTGGATGGTATTAACATAAAGGCAACAGACAAAGTGAAATACCTGGGAGTTACGATAACCTCGAACCTTACGTGGGGAACACACATAAAGATTATTTGCGGCATAGCCCTGAAGAAATTAAGATTCGTCAAGCGTATTGTGGGAAGATTTTTGGATGAGAAAGTGTAAGAAAGGTGCTATTTCGCTCTCGTCCGACCGCACCTTGAATATGCAGCGAGCGTATGGGATCCCGTTCAGAAGACTTTATCCGCGAACTGAATAAAATACAAAGGAAGGCTGCGCGTTTCGTCAAAAACTGCTACGGGCGTACAGACAGCGTTACCCAGATGTTAAGCGAATTAGGCTGGGAGCCATTGGAGACGCGGAGGCTGCGCGTTAGGCTTACATTGCTTGAACAATTGAGAATGGATATCTTTAAGAGCGACACAGAGAACATAATATTAGAGCCACACTATATTTCCAGGTCCTATAGAAGCGATAAATTAATAGAGTTGTTTTGCCGAACGGATAGATATGGGAATTCGTTTTTCCCCCTAACCTTAAAGGACTTTAATAAACGCTAGTACCAACCTCGTTAGAGTACTTCATTTTTTTTAGCTGTAAACGGCTGGTGTCCTAACACCCCCTGCCACACGCCTTTTAGGCGGCTTGCGGGGTATTATATAGATGTAGATGTAGATAGAGTAGTAATTTTTTTCGGACCCCCACTACTGCTGGTCGGCTAACCCCCACTTAGCCTCCCCCATTTTCCCTTTTCTGGATCCGCCACTGCTGATCCGCATCTTACTATATTTCTACTGTTTTCATTCTAGTAATAAAAGTGTTATCGTCGGAACAAATAAATAAAATAAGCGGCAATGAACTTCGCTCGTTACGCGAGAGATGTTTGGGAGTATCTAGGGGCGGTGACTCGCTCCGCATTAATTTGTGACGGTATCAAATTTTCTGCCTAAGTCTTGACGCCTTCGATTTTTCACTGAGAATGCTCGATAAGTGGACGACGGGTTGTAAACGGAAAAATGTGTCGGTGCTTTTATAAAAATCGACGATAAAAAAAGTCCTGAACTGGTCTATTGTGTCAAAAACAAGTATGAGCTCAAAGAAAGACGCATCACTCAAGCTGAGAAATAGATAGAAGCAAGAATGGTGTATAGGAGGCAAAGAGCACAAGTAAGCTGGGTAAATCGCAGTACGAAAGCCATTCAAATTAAGCTATAATGAGGATTATACATGGTTATATGTAAACCTATTTATCTGAATAAAACTGAGCAAAACTGTATATCCTCGCAATGGATTAGCATGACGACTATTAACTCATCACTGTGAAGCTGAAACATGCGTTTCATTCGATGATGATTGAAACAATTCTAAAAAGGTTTTTTGAATGCTCTCTTTATATATGACCCTACCTAATGCCACCTCATTGTGTAAAATTTTTGAGTATATTTTGGATATTTTTTTACTGGAAGTCTCCCTCACGGAGGAACAAAGCAGACAGAGAAATCTACGTCGATAAAAAGTTTACAATGCCAGTGAATCACCAAATGAATGGTCACTACGGCATTAAATAGTTCTACTTTGCGAGTGCATTGAGACAATGTGAAGTAAAGCAAAATATAAATGAAGCAAAGGCTAAAGGAAGCGAATGACCCACCAAGGATATATAAAATTAAAATGAACGAAAATTTGACTGACTTACCATATCTTAATCAGCACACCTCTCCCATGTGACCTTGTAAGGATTTCTCGCAAAATCTGATTTCACTTCACGCAATCGACAGCGAAAACAGATTTGCATTGCTGTAAAGAAAAAAATATGAATTAAATTTCGCCTCGACTTAGTGCTCGATTAAAACGATTACTATCCTTGGTAAACCTCCAGTCACACTATAAATATAATCACTAGAAAGAGGATTAAAATATGCGAGAAAATCTGGGTGAGCCATATTGATAAATTTTTCAAATAGAAATTAACGGAATTAAAGAAAGTTATTGGAGTATGCTCCTATACGGAAGTGAGACATGGACAATGACCGCAGCGGAGAAAGCAAGGATAGAGGATTAAAAAGAGTCCTTCAAAATGTGGTGCTACAGAAGAATGATGAAAATCAAATGGATCGACCGAGTTAGTAACGAGGAAGTCCTAAGAAGGGTAGGAGAGAGGAGAAGCCTCATTAAAACCTCAACAAGAAGACGGAACAACCTTATAGGCCACATCTTGACACATGATGGCCTGATGAAGACAATCGTCGAGGGACAAGTGGATGGCAAGAACGGAAAAGGAAGATCTCGAACAAAATATGTGGAACAAGTAAAGAGAGATGTGAAAGAGAAGAAATACGTAGGTGTGAAAAAATAAGCTGATAGGAGAATTGAGTGGAGAGCTGCGTCAAACCAATCTTAGGATTGTTGACCAGTGATATGATAATGAAACACCTAGGCTGACAATTTGATCAAAATCTGGGAGTATATGGCTTCATTGAAGACATGAGTTCAAGACCCATATAATAATCAAAAGTGAAGTTGCGGGAAATCGGAGGAACAAATAAATGCTCTTGGGCGCAGACAGTAGGATATGAGTTTTTGCAATGTTTGCTAAAGTTATTTGGAACTTACTGTGGAAAAAACAATATCTGCTTGTAAATTGCATGAGCAAAAATTTCCATTTGAAAAACGTTGGAAAACAATAAAATGACTTTTATAGGTGTCCTCAAGAGTAGAATTAAAAAAAAAAACAGCTGGATAGATTACTTAAGAGTAATAGATTTTCAGTAAAGTTCTACGAGACAAGACTATTAAGATTACTTTATAACGTTAAAATACTGTCGAATAGCGGCACGAGAATCAATAATAAGAGTTATATAGGTTCAATGTTGCTAAGGAACCAATGTACTGCCCCAAAAAATAACAGCAGCGAAAGGAATAAGTTCAACCATTCGCCAAAGCCATATACACTGAAGATCACTCGTCAAGCTTATTCAGGAGACACAAATATTCCTCACGAATATTCAAGTGCAGTGTAAGATTTTAGATGCCACTACGAGGTCTAATGGTAAATTTTGAAGTAAGTGAGGGTATATAAATAAAAACATCTGTCTCCTCCGTCTCGCAATATGCATCAAGAAAAACCTGAATGCAAAATTTCCATGATCTTATCATATTCACATCTTATCTTCATCATATTTATTTTCTCTAGAATTCGATTTTTAAGAATTCACCGAGGGGAAAAAACTGTTTCTTTGTACGATTAAGTATAAAACCCCTCTTTATGTAAAAAAATCCTTCTATTGGTGGTAAATATTAAAGATTAGCAAACCAATGGCAAATTTTTGGCGTATAGCATAATAAAATGTTGAATTATATGGAAAGACGTAATTTGCTTACCATTCATTCCGCACGATCTCGTTCCGATGTAGAAGAATTCCAATAAATATCACTCGTAAAATGGCACACAACTACTTCAAACGGACTTGATATGCTGGAAATAATTAGAAAAAGACACATATTAACATAATGCACTAGCCAAGAGTAGAAAATTGATCAAAGCTGATTTATAAAATGTTACCAAGGCTACATTCGGCTGCTACGGCGAGCGAAAAGTTTTGATAGGAAATTAAATTCTTGAAAAATAATATTTAATCCTCTAATTTAATCAATCATCTTTCCTTATTCATTTCTAAGGCCAAGTAAATCAACGGCCGAGATGAGAAAAATTAAAGAAGAAAAGTGAAAGGCCTCGGTTGTTTGAATGAGGAACTTGCATGGGTCGTAGATTGCTCTAAAAACTATTTTGAATAGGTCAAATGGATACATTAGCTCGCAAAAATACCTTCAGTTTCTCCATTCAACATCAAAAGAAATAAAAAAATTGCATTTAAAATCGAGAAAAATTTCTCTGAGCCGACCACTGCGCGAAGACACCCGAGCGTTGCCGAGGCCAGGCGTGACGTCATAGGTGCCTAAACAACCGCAGGGAGTTGGAAAATACGCTAAGCGCTTGGTGTAAAATTTGTTTTGAGGGAGTATTTAGCCGCTCATCATCACTTTATTTTGTTCTGTTATTCTTGGGCAAGTTTTCCTATTGCTATTGTGCCTAGATTATTACTTGGGATATTAATAACGCGGCATCGGGATGATGAAGTACAAGCGTTTCACTTCGTGTGTTTTAGTTATCAGAAAAATGGATGATAACGTTGCCACTCGTTCGAATAGTACACCTGAAATTCATCTACGTCTACATAATACCCCGCAAGCCGCCTTTAAGGCGTGTGGCATGGGATGTTAGGACACCAGCCTTTTTTTAGGACACCAAAAATTGATGCCATGACCCTCATGGAATTTGCTAAGACAAATTATTGCTATACGTTGGCGGCAAATCGAGTTGTAAAAGAAACTTGTAATACTGGAGGATAACGATCGTAAGCTGTGCTGTTGAATTTGGCAACGCCCGATTAGCGGAGAAGGTAGTCCTATCCGTCCTACGGTACGAATTCACAGCAAAACAGTCTGCACACAATCCACATGTGATATCGCGATCGGTTCCGCTGCCAACACACACACAAGCTACAACCTATTTCAATAATATAGGTAAATCCATAAACAATATACTAGCATATACCATAAAAATATAGCGGGAAATAGGCAAATACTCTTATCAAAAACTGGATGTCACTGTCACATTCTTATATTCATCACATACAACTTACAATAACAGAACTCGTTATGATGAATACAACTATTTATTCACTGATTCACCCTTAAATTAGCCCACACAAGTGACACAGGTGACATTTCTCACTACTATTCGTTGAAATAATGGAATAACAAACTTCGCACACAGTTTTTATTTCAATAGCGTGATCGTGAAATGTCATATCTACTGTGACAACGGAGATTAGCACGCCACTGACAACTTTTACACTACTGTTAGACATTTATCGATAGCGTAATAGCACTTTTTACAATTCAATCACGATGGAACACTGACAACTCTTGGCCGATATTTTTCAACCTTGTCAAACTTTGTGCATTTCAACCACTGACACTGTGATTATTAGCAGTAGTTTAACGGGAGACGTCACGTTGAAAATAACACTATTTTGGCACAAAAATGTTCCTAGAGATCTCCAATCAGCGAGCAAAAGTTGCATTGACTGGAATTCACCCCATAATACAAGCACAGACAGTCCTAAACGACGAATTCTCCGGTACCTACGAATAAACGGATGAAGTTATTAATTAACGTTAATTAACGTCCCTATAATAGCTGCAAACTAATTCACTGATTGTGTGATTGATACAAATTAGTAGCCCAAACTGTGATAGGCGTGGGTATGTGGAATATTGGACGTAAAAGTAAAAAAAATTCATCGGGAGGAAAAATCTGAAATCTTAAAAAAGTCGATAACTTTTCGAGATATATCGACTTGAATTAACATGGGAGCCTTATGGGACTAAAACTTTTTCACTTTTTTTATGTATTTCTAAATATGTGAGGAACATGACATTCCCTTGACATAAACTAGATTTTTAGCTTGATTTTTTGGTGTGGTTATCATTGCGATAAATTGATATTTAGTATTTTTTATGATTTTTTGAAAGTGCCCCATGCTTTTCTTATGGCACTACGTTAGGATTTTTTTTGACCAACTTGCAATCATCACAGGACAAATTCCTTGAAACGCAAGATACTAGATTTTTTGGTTGATTTTTTGGCTATCTCGAAATTTTCATATGTCAAAACAATTCCGAGGAAAAAACGATTTCGACTTTCCATTGTAGAGGTGGTCGAATTTTCAATCTTGGATTTCGGCGTTGAGACATGTGCCATATGAAAATTTGGAATCTTTAAGAAAAACCGTTAGAGGGTTCTCCGAACCCTCACGTTTGAGCTTACTTTCGCCGTAACCCTCTTGGGTTATTCATAATTAAATTCCGAAAAATGTCCTGCAAGCGAAAAATCATTGTCGCCATTTTTTGTGGAGCATGCAATCTTGAATATCTTAGCAACCGTTTAAGCTAGAGGAATGAAATTTTCAGATAAATAATATTATTAAAATGGTCAACTTTTGCAATGATGACCATTCCGCTCGATCGATTCATGTGCGAGTTATATCGATACGAATCTCCTTGGATACGCTTTAATCGCTAATAACTTTTTTATTAATCAAGTTTTGAACATGAATGTCATGCAAAATACGACTGAAAATGTCATTCATCCCACAAAAGTTAAATCAGGCGAATCGATTGATTAGACTCGAAGTTATGATCGATACAAGGTTGTATTCGATTGAGCCATTTTTTGGGCTTATTTACATAGTTACGGAAATAAAAATTTTAACAATATGTAAGGAAAAAAATGAATTATGCGCACACGTAAATTATTTAGATGAATTATGTTTCCTACTGAAGATACATCGATTTGAATTTATATCTTTTTGTAATAGGCCCCCGTAAGAAATACACGCATCCCGTCTGTCTACGTCACCAATATAAGAACATAGGCTAAATTTTGAAAGCGGAGATATTAGAGAAGGCAGGGATAAGGGAGTGACCATAGAAGGGATATCAATAGGATTGCGGATTTTACAGTACAGATGTCAGCAGTGTCTAAAGTACGATTCGATTAGTATAGCAAATACGCAAATTGGCATAACTTGATAAGTGTGTACGTTGGACCAATGAAACTTGGTAAACAGGTACATCTTGGTATTCCTCACGATACTCTATGGTAGTATGTTTTGTATTCAGTCTCACGTTCGATATATATCGAATCTACTTTTTCTTAAAATATATCGAATTGCTATAACATGTAGGATTTAACATTCAAGGACATAGTTTACTAGGGATTAAATAGTAGATACCCATTGACTGGATTTTAAACCAATAGCCTTGCGGATTTTACAGTACAGATGTCAGTATGATCGAAAAATCGATTCGATTATTATAGCAAATACGTAAATGGGCATAACTTCCATAGATTTACCGTTGGATCAATGAAAATTGGTGATTGGGTACATATTGGTATTCCTCACGATGCCCAATGAAAATTTGTTTTGTACGTAGTCTCACATTCGATATATATCGAATCTACTTTTTCTTAAAATGTATCGAATTGCTATAACATGTAGGATTTTACATCCAAGGACATAGTTTACTAGGGATTAAATAGTAGATACCCATTGACTGGATTTTAAACCAAGAGCGTTGCGGATTTTACAGTACAGATGTCAGTATGATCGAAAAATCGATTCGATTATTATAGCAAATACGTAAATGGGCATAACTTCAATAGATTTACCGTTGGATCAATAAAATTTGGTGATTGGGTACATATTGGTATTCCTCACGATGCCCAATTAAAATTTGTTTTGTACGTAGTCTCACATTCGATATATTTCGAATCTACTTTTTCTTAAAATGTATCGAATTGTTATAACATGTAGGATTTTACATCCAAGGACATAGTTTACTAGGGATTAAATAGTAGATACCCATTGACTGGATTTTAAACCAATAGCCTTGCGGATTTTACAGTACAGATGTCAGTATGATCGAAAAATCGATTCGATTATTATAGCAAATACGTAAATGGGCATACCTTCAATAGATTTACCGTTGGATCAATGAAAATTGGTGAATGGGTACATATTGGTATTCCTCACAATGCCCAATGGAAATTTATTTTGTATGTAGTCTCACGTTCGATATATATCGAATCGACTTTCTCTTAAAGTTTATCGAATTGCTATAACATATAGGATTTTACATCCAAGGACATAGTTGACCAGGAATCATATAGAAAATACCCTCAGACTGGAAGTTAAACCAATAGCATTGCGGCTTTTACAGTACAGATGTCAGTATAATCGAAAGATCGATACGATCATTATAGCAAATTCGCAAATTGGCATAACTTGATTGCTATATAAGTGGGACCAAAGAAATTTTGGGAATGGGTATATCATGATATTTCTCACAATGCCCAATGGAAATATGTTTTGTACATGGTCTCACATGCGATATATATCGAATCTTCATTTTCCAAATTATATCGATTTGCCTTAACATTTGGGATTTTACATCCACAGGCATTGTTGACCAGGAATTATAGAGTAGATGACTATTAACTGGAATTATAATATACAGCATTGCGGATTTTACAGTGCAGATGCAGTTTAATCGAAAGATCGAATCGATTATTGTAGCAAATACGCAAATACGCAAATACGCATAACTTGAGTAGTATATGCGTTGGACCAATGAAATTTGGTGAATGGGTACATCATGGTATTCCTCACAATGCGCAATGGAAACATGTTTTGTAAATAGTCTCACGCTCGATATATATCGAATCTACTTTTTCTTAAAATATATCGAATTGCTATAGCATATAGGATTTTACATCTAAGGACATAGTAGACAAGGGATTAAATAGTAGATACCCATAGACTGGATTTCAAACCAATAGCATTGCGGATTTTACAGTACAGATGTCAGTATGATCGAAAAGTCGATTCGATTATTATAGCAAATACGTAAATTGGCATAACTTCAATAGTTTTTCCGTTGGACCAATGAAATTTGGTGAATGGGTACATATTGGTATTCCTCACAATGCCCAATGGAAATTTATTTTGTATGTAGTCTCACGTTCGATATATATCGAATCGACTTTCTCTTAAAGTTTATCGAATTGCTATAACATATAGGATTTTACATCCAAGGACATAGTTGACCAGGAATCATATAGAAAATACCCTCAGACTGGAAGTTAAACCAATAGCATTGCGGCTTTTACAGTACAGATGTCAGTATAATCGAAAGATCGATACGATCATTATAGCAAATTCGCAAATTGGCATAACTTGATTGCTATATAAGTGGGACCAAAGAAATTTTGGGAATGGGTATATCATGATATTTCTCACAATGCCCAATGGAAATATGTTTTGTACATGGTCTCACATGCGATATATATCGAATCTTCATTTTCCAAATTATATCGATTTGCCTTAACATTTGGGATTTTACATCCACAGGCATTGTTGACCAGGAATTATAGAGTAGATGACTATTAACTGGAATTATAATATACAGCATTGCGGATTTTACAGTGCAGATGCAGTTTAATCGAAAGATCGAATCGATTATTGTAGCAAATACGCAAATACGCAAATACGCATAACTTGAGTAGTATATGCGTTGGACCAATGAAATTTGGTGAATGGGTACAACTTGGTATTCCTCACAATGCCCAATGGAAACATTTTTTGTGTATAGTTTCTCATTCGATATATATCGAATCTGCTTTTTCTTAAAATATATGGAATTGTTATAACACACAGGAATTTACATCAACGGGCAAAGTTGACAAGGAATTATATGATAAATGGCCATATACCGGAATTAAAATCAAAAGCATTGCGGATTTTATATTACAGATGCAGTATAGTCGAAATATCAATTCAATTATTATAGAAAATACGCAAATTGGCTTAACTTGATTCGTATATCCGTTGGACCAATGAAATTTGGTGAATGTGCACATCCTGGTATTCTTCACAAACCCCAATGGAAATATGTTTTGCATGTTTTGTCTCATTAGATATATATCGATTCAGCGTTTTCTTAAAATATGTGGAATTGCTATAACATGCAGGATTTTACATCCGCGGGCGTATTTGACCATGAATTATAGGGTAGATGACCAAACGGGAAGATAAATCAATAGGATTACGACATTTTAACTTCACGTGTCAGTATACTTGATAATTCGATGATTACGGTAGCAGATATGCAATTTTTCGTATCTGTCTAACTGTTGAAGTTAAACCGAAGAAATTTTATGAATATGTTTATAATAGCATTGTTCATGCTGCACCAATTAAATATATTTGCTTTCCAAGCTCCCATTCGACACATATCGAATCTACGTTTTTGTAAAATATATCGAACTGCTATTACTTACCGAATATAACATCAACGGGGACAGTTGAACATTCTTCGGTTCTTTCTCCAATTCAAGTTTCATAACCGTATTAATATATTTATTGTAATCAATGCGTTTTGTTGTTATAAACCTTCCTTAGATCCAAAAATTGACACCATTGAGAGACATACATCGTCAGAGAAATCCGAACATTACTTCATTATTCGAGACATAATTATTGGGATAATCATTTCATTAGTCTCTGTTCGTTTATTTTCTAAAAATGCTGTTTTTAATTTCATAAAGTTTGCTGTATGCAAACATTATAAATCAAAAATAGGTGAGTAAATCAAGAGGTGATACAATCCTAGGGTAATGGCTGAAATACGATAAATCGCTTAAGTTCATCTACCATACACTATATTTTTTTTATATTGCGTAAATCATTCATAATAAAACGGTTCCCCGAAGCATTGATCACCGTGGTTACTAAGATGGTCTTAAGTATTGTTGACAGTGAATGAGCGTATTGCCCGCATATTTCACTCATTTAAACGATATTTGGGGTGTTTCTTTCGCTTTTTGAACCACTTATGGGCACATGACTCGGAAACATGTGACACAACTATGTTCCCCCCCGCCCCATTTACCCGCTTGATGAATTCAAGCGCCCAATCGACTCGTTGTATATAAAAGCTAAGCGGACATCAGTAAACATCAAAATCGTTCTAATTGCATACTTAAATGAATGATATACCGTCGATAACATCAACTTACAATTAACGTATCCCCCTTCCAATGGCCGTGGCTCAGACTCCTACAACGATGTTATTTAGGTATTATATAATTTTTGGTTTAACTGCACCAGTTTTATATTTTATGCCCGTACTCAGATATTAATATTATAAATAATGCAAAATATGAGGGCTTCCAAGCCTCTATCGTCGGATATTTATCTTTAAATATAAAATAATCAACACGTCTAACAAACGAAGCTTTCACAACTGCTGGCAACTATTACAAACAATCACAACAATAGCTTCGCGTGATGTTTAGGCACCTTTGACGTCATCGAGGCTTCGTCGGCAGTGGCTTGGGGGGTGAGGTAGTTTTTCCCGCGCTTTAAAATTCGTAATATTTATCATTAAATATCTCGCGAAGGAAAACTCAGATAAACATGCGGTTTTCTTTGTTGTATTCAGAAAATAATTTTCTGTCCGCCTGTGAAATAAAAAAAATTCATGCAAGTTCCCCATTCAGACGGAATTACCCAATTATAGGGATAGGTTCAAGTGGTTACAAGCATTTGTCGATTACACAAATGAGAGGCGTCTATTTCAACTCTCAAAGCGAAATATTAAGGAAGAATCCCGGAGGTTTTCTTCATTACTCAAGGCAACCTGCGGTCAAGTGGCACAGTCTTACAAAGAGTACATTATAATGGTGATAAGGCCCTGAAGTTTTTTTTTCAGAATTTTCTTGCGGCAAGAGCAACAGAGACGTGAAAACTCGATCAGAATCGCCTTCACCCAACGTTGGGATAGGAATTATTATGCTCACTTGCACTCAATTCAAGTAAAATTAATGAGAATCCGCCTATGTGACAATTGGATCACAATATTACTAAAGGGACAATTCACGATCATCCGATATGCATGCAACATTACCGAAACTAGAGCACAAGAAATTGCAATCGATTAGGAACAATTCAGACGTATCTCGTATCACCCAAGCAATCGGACCACTGAAAGCGAATAAGCGGTGACATTCGGGGACGGATTGGAAATCTAATACAAAATATCCTCACTATCGTCGTATCTTTGGCAGCAACAATAAAAGCATACATATCACTGGTGAAGATATTACAAGAACCCTACCTTCATAGCTAGAGGTACTTTGCAAAGGGTAAAACATAATTATAGGCGGAATAAAACCTAATGAAGTATAGAACTATTGAATAAATATCGGCATTACTCGTAGCAAATTTACTAATAGGTATCTTAAACACTCTAATATAAGGTAATTGCGAAGGTGTGAAATGGGAAAACGATAACATATTCGTAAATGGCTTGTTCACTTACCTCTTAACTCGACGCCGGTCTCCAACAAAATGACGAGGACCGAAGCTCCGACACCGAACAGTCTCGTGATTGAAGGACGCCTATGACGTCACGATAAATAAGTCCGATAAATTTTTGTAAAAACAATAAAAATAGAGTTTTAGCGTTAAATGAATATATATGATTTCATTTAAATTAATGTTAAAATGTAATATTATGTATAAATTCATTTAAAATAATTTAGTTTTCCAAAACAACTTTCTTCCATTGCAGTTTCAGTGAATGGGCCCTTTTGACTTTCCGACGGTTTCAATGCTCTATTCGACCTGCTGTCAACGGTACCATGTCATCTCCACCCCCACCCCGGCTTAACGTTCATGTTATCCGTCACCTGACTATGAGTCGTTCTCCTGCGTCATTTCAAATTACTCCCGCGCTGTTAGCGCAACAGTTGTACACCAACGGACACCATCCTGAACTTCATCAACATCGGTGTGACGTCCCAATTCATACATGTATGAAAAGACGCGACTCTTTGGTGGATATGGGGCATACGCTGGAGAAATTAATCGAAATTGGTTAGTTGTTAACGATTTGTTGTCATTTGTTTATTGAATCATTATATCAATCTATTCTCAGGATGTGATGCAGATGACGATAGAACTTAACATTTACTCAAACCATTGCATTCATACGATGATTAACAGGTAAATCAATTTCCAAAAACCTTATTCAAGTCGTTCTCTTTTGTGTTATTTTACAGTGACGCTTGACAAAGTGGGCATTGATCCTGGTTTTCATCGGGGCTGCTGTCACGGATTTGAGCGTGAAGTGAGAAGAAAATTTGCGGAAACCTTGTGGGAGCACGCCGGCGGAGCAGAAGTTCACGGGACTAATCGAAATGACGTGAGTGAAAAAATTAATTTTCATGTTCATTCAAGTGAAATCGTGATTTATAAAGGGGTGCCAACCACTTCTACGACGGCTCATTCTCACAAACTAGACGACGAAATTCTTCAAAACAGGTGCGACTCACTTTCCACCCCCATAACTTTTAATTTGTTTTTATTAAGGTCGACTATGCCTCACGGAATTCGCACTGCATCCATCGAAAGTGATATTTTTGGCAATATTTCACATTGTTTGGCGATTATCCTAAAATTAATCGGGGCGGCAGTGGATGTGAGGACGGCGTAATAAGAGGTTAAATTTATAAGAAAATGTGTGCGTAGGATTCCCTTTTGGGCATTTGTATTTAAATAAATTCTATTTGTGACTATTTCCCTCGCTAACTCTCGCCGTTTCCCACATTAATATTTAGGTTGGAATTTCAATGTTGGCCTCTTCTTATGGTAATTGCGAGGCTCTTGCGTATAACGGAAGAAAAAGATTGATATTTCAATTGTATTAGTACATACACATGTCCTCCACTGATGCGACATAGAAGTGACAAGCGAGATTCGGACCGATTCTCCCACGACCTTCAGTTCTCAGCACATTTATAAGGTACCGTTCCAGCCCCCACCTCCAAGCTCGTTTCTTGAACATAGGTACCGATGGCCTCAACTTGGAAATAATGACCTTGCCTCCCACTACAAATCCCCAAACTCCTGTTTCTTTACAGCTGATTATGTTCGTTCGAAGCACGGAATAGCGTCACTTATCCTAATTGCGACGAGACCAAGTCCACATTATCAAATACTATTATGAATATACGAATAGAACCGAAAGAGGTCGTTGGATACCTTAAGCATAAAAATATATAATATTGAAGTTCTATCTTTATGAAATTACAGCAGGTTATTGCAGTCACTTAATATGAAATGGTTACTTAGTATGTCAATTAAATATTCCTATTTATGTTTGTATGTACTTTGTATACAATTCATGTTATGTTCCGGGAGATAATTCTCAGTATCAACGGTCCTTTGTATTGTTTCGGCGTCCAGGTTAATAATGCTCTACTGTAATTAATATCCCACAAATATTCCCATAAATTGGAAGTAAAGTTTAGTTACTGAATTATAACGTGAGAAAGATCAATACATGTATTGCTGACTTTCAAGGTTGTAACATAAACGACAAGTTAATGTGAGTGATAGACATCAACAGTATAAATTCTTATTTGGATTTTTACGGCTGCCAGATGCTCCTTACTTGGACTGCTCATAATATTCATCAAAATACATGAATTTATATGAATTTATCATGTAGTGTTTGAATCAGACATCAACTTATGATTGTTTATGTAAATTATACTCATGGATTCGGATTCTAGGTGTTCGCATTAATGACGCTCTACTCTAATTCGAAGCTAAAGCCTTTTCCAAAAAAATTGAATCACGAGACTAATTATGGATCAGAGCAATCACAGAAAAACCGCGCTTTAATTTAGAAATTGGTTTTCGAGGACTTGCTATTTCATTAATATTTTTTCATTAGGTAGAAAGGCACACCTATCTCACTTCCTACCAGATGAATCCAAGAGAACATTTACCTCATATCAAGTAATGACTATGATAAGTAGAATTACCGAATTTTAAGTCAATGGAAACCGAAATACCCTCTTTATTCACTAATTATAATTCTAGGAAAAGTCTATTTTATTTTTTAAACGCCTTGTAGACATTTTGTTGGTGTGGTGTTGATGTGGAGATGACCGCGTATAATGTGTGTTTTATAAAAAAAGATTGCGGAAGATATGATCGACGGTAAGCTTAGAGTGAGGAGTGGTAGATGGCAGATGATGTCACCACTTAGGTCCAACATATCTCTAGCGTCAATACTAATGCGGTATTGCGTCACGTAAGTTGCCTGCAATAAGCGGAATGGCGGATAATTGCTGTGCAAATGAGCATAACAGGTTACAATGAATATATAATAATACTTGGGTATTGGAGGTTGGATTTAGGTATAAAATATTATAATGGACATGTATGTTAGAGCGTAGGTTTCCGCGGCGATGGTTTGATCTCTGCATTTCTCCAGGGTTTTCTTCCGCGTCAGATTGTTGGTTGACAACAGTTTCGCTGGCTATCCTGCCAGCGTCTTCAGGTCGAAGGTGTCGGCTGTTGGTTTCTGCCTCGCTTATATACTGTAGGCTGGATGGGAGCTGCACTGTGATTGGCTGTCTGACTGGGTGCTTCTCTCTGGTTGGCTCTCTCTTTGATCACTCTTTTCCAGGCGCTGTGAAGGAAGTATCCATCTTCTCTATTGAAATTCAAAGGTGTTTTTTGAATTTCTATTGCTTCCCTGATTTGTCTAGGGAAATATCGGCACTCCTTAACTAATAGTTTCTTCTCGTCAAATTTAATGTCATGGCCGGGTTCCGACCATGCATGTTCGGCGATGGCAGAGAGTTGAAACTGCTTGTTCTTGGTCGCCCTCTGATGTTCTTTAATCCTCACATGCATGGAGCGGCAAGTTTCCCCTATGTAGGATTTTCCGCAGGAGCAGGGCACCTTGTATACCCCCTCATGCAGTTCTTGAGGAATGATATCCTTGGGCCCGGGGAGGAAGTCTCTTATCTTGGTCACACAGTTATATCTGGTGACCACGTCGTGCTTTTTTAATATTCTGGCGATCCTCTCTGACGTTCCAGCAATGAAAGGGATGGTGACGTATAGCTTCCTTGACGATTCTTCTTCTCCAACGTCATCACTCTGGTTTTCAATGGTGGCCTTGCGTCGCTTTTCCTCCTCCTTCGTGGTCCTTTTAAGGACCAATTCTCTCCTATAGCCATTTCTCTGCAGTTAAAAAAGCACGACGTGGTCACCACCATGCGCTGATGCAGTGAATTCCCAATTAGGATTTTTTTATTCCACGTAGACCATTGCAATTCGTTCACAATACGCGACGAACAATTTAAGTGTTTTAGTTTCAATCGCTTCCTTCGTGTTATTTGAAATTTGTAATAATCACTTCACAAGACGGTTAAGGGACACGACTCAAAAATAAATTCAGTGCACTCATCACACGGTTATCCAACACTGAACTATATTCTGAGTGGCATGGCACCGATGTCAAACTTTATCCTCACTCAACTCTGGATTGCGTCATGTCTAAGGCATAAAGACTCGACCTTATCCATGTTGGGTTGGTATATGACCGCAGTTTACAACTTGTTTTGTCCGAAAGAAATGAAGCAAATACGACCAGTTGAGTGGGTGTGATGTGTCGTTTTCAATCACACGTGTTAAATGCTAGCGATTATTCATGAATGCTTCGTGCGGAATCAAAAGTAATTCTTCCCTTCGAGAGCATTGACAAATATAGTGTGAAGCGAGGGATAATTCACTGTTCTACAAAAAAATAGTTCAAAAAATGCTCTGCTACAATTTAGGGTGTTTGGCTAGTTTTGGGTCGCTGAATCCGAAAATGACCTCCGTTTTTTTCTATCGCCCTCCATTTTTACGCAACCCCTAAATTGGGGAAAACAACCCCTTATCTAAACTTATCGCTTTTCAAGGGACTTTTACTAATGTTATCTGCTTCTGATTGAAAAAACTGACGTTTTAAGGCTATTAGGGTCAAGAGAGAGACAAACTTCACTGGGGTTGAAAAGATTTAGGGGGTGAAAATTGAAAAAAAAACTTTAAAAAACATTAAAATAATAATTTTTCTTCGTTTTTTACGACATATGATATGGTAGCTAATGGAGAAGTTTTTAAGGGATGAACACACTGTTCACTCCCCCTATTTTGTAAGGGATTAATATAATATAAAATATAAGAGGGGAAGGGGGGTATACGAGTGGTATAGGAGCCCCCCCCTTGCGGGGCCGCCCCCATTGCCGAACATTTTAGAACCACAATTGCAACATTTTTATATCGTAAGATATTGCCTTATATAAGTGTATAATGCGTTTAAATAAAACTTTCTTCAACTTCGCAACGTGGCTTGATTATTTTTTTATTGCTATAAAAGTGAAGGTAGCTCAAGATATCCTTTTCGCACCCCCGCCTTGAGTTTTTTCTGTATCCGCTTCTGTTTCACGCTATTCCTCGCGACTGCTGATACTCTATTGCAGTGGCGTGTGGTGGTTCTATATCCAGGGTGTGCGTTTGAGAACATATACGATGATGAAAAAGGGCATGAAGTTCAAATGAATGCTGATAAATGGCACTGAAAGCATTGACTGACTAGGATCCTGAGCGCAGGTAGTGTAGGTGGCAGCTGCTACACCGCTTCACTACCTGCGAGTAACTCACTAAATATACGCGTGCGCACTCGCGTCGAGTTGAGTCGGCTCCAAGCACCCATGTGAACAGCACATACATAACTTCCCCCCCCCCCACTTACTTCGTCCCGCCTGAGCACCCTCAAGCGATCGCGCAGACCGAATATGCGGCCGGCGCGATGCCACGGTATCGCACACTAGCATAGCGGTGAATTCGCCAAGGAGATTGCACTAGCGCGGCGTTTGGAGCTTCATATCCCATCCCTGAGTGGACAGGATGTTTATCTTTCTCTTTACAAAGTAATACATAGTTTTCTTCTATAATTCATTCATCTTTGGGTGTGCAGTTGCTAACATGCATGTATATGTACGCGCCGCCACTGTTCTATTGCAAATACCATGGGAATAATCGATCCTTCTGTACCTAACGCCGGGATGCGAGCGCCCCTAACAACAATTTAAACGAAGCGTCTATGAAGAAAGATTTTCGAGCATCAATTTTATTAAAGAACAATGAAAACTTCTTGAACCAGTGCTTTATTTAGAAAATTTTAGTCTCCCCTTAAAATTCCCGATTTTTAACACTTGTAATAAAAGTTACAATGGGAAATCATGTTAGATTCGCCTTCTTTTAATTTTTATTTATATGCAGTACTCCATAATGAAGACAAACCGAATCAAATTTACTTCATCCATTCAATTATTAAGAGACTGTCTTGGGTCGGACCTAGTTAAGACCGTCTCACAGTGGTCCCAATCGCTAATCTAGCGGGACAAAAGTCAGTTTTGCAACTTTTAAAAATAAAGCCTCCGTAGGTGTAGCGATTCCGCAAGTAAATGCTTACTAATGATTGGTAACTTATACAACGTTTATATAAGTTATAATAATGTTATGCAGCTGCAAAGTCACGCGTTGATATTGCCTACCCTCCGCCTACACCCAGACGGTGGCTGCCTCGCTAGCATTAACACGTACTTGCTAGATAGCAAAAACGCAAGGAACCAGAATTTCGGTTAGTGGTAGTTTCGTGGGGCCAAGAAACAGCCAGGTATACTGGACGGGAGCAACGCTCGAGAGAAACCCTTTTCTGAACCTTTTCTCGAGCTCCCAGTCTTCGGGAGACGGTCGTCACAGCATGGGGTTACCCTTGCCGATATGACCTGTCGTAGTACATTTTTTACTTTACTAATACCAATACTTAGAGGTAAACAAATACACCTATCATACTCATTGCCAACATGCAGCATGCAATTGGATTCCCACATGGACACCACACGGTCCAAAAAAACGTTATGCATGCTAGCAAATTATACAACCACATTTTGTTATAAATGATAATAAAATTAAGAAACATGCATTAAAGTATACATAAGTTATTAGGCTACACTATAAGTCATCTAATCTATTTGTTAGTTCTAACGCTGCCGTTATAATCTCTTATTGATCGTGGAAAAATGACATTCTGAGTCTGTCTGTTCTACCGTCTATCTTTCTTATTTTTTGACATGAATTGATCTACCGTAATATATTGGCGTTCGTAAGATACAGCTAACTTCGTCACAAAAGACACATCTCTGGAATTTATCTAAAAGGTTTAATCTATTTTTTAATCTACGGTCTGACAGAGATTCCCATCCGAGTTTATCTTTAACATTAACGAGACAGTAAGGAATTTTCACGTACCTGGCAGCTCTTCTCTGTACGCGCTCTAACTCTGTTTTTAAGCATATTTCATGAGGATCACAACACTGGTGGTGTATTTTAAATGGGTCTAACGAGGGAGAATTAGCTTATTTCTCCTACTTTGGTGTCCTACTTTACCAGCATTCTTTTAACAAAACCCAATTTACTATTAGCTTGACCTGTTATTTCCCGAATATGTATATTCCTCGATAGATTATTATTGTGCCTAACTCCTAAATCTTTACGGAGTTTATAGGATCAAATTTGATGCCATGAATGAAATGTCTTTGTGGCGGGGAGGTTTTTTTTAGAATTCGTTACTGCGCATTTTTTCCATATTTAACTCTAATATCCACACATCGCAACATGCTTGGACTGCAATAAGGTTGTTCCTTAAATCATCCCAAGCTTTACTGCAACGGATTTCCATATAAGCTGCAGCATCTTCTGCAAATAGTGGAAGTTAATGTTTACTATTTCACCAATATCGTGGATATAGAGAAGGAAGAGGATTGTGTCTATGACACTACCTTGACGGACACCAGAAGTTACTCTAACGTCGTCGAAGACTGCACCGTCTACTACTACTCGCTGCACGCGAACGCTATAAAGTTCTGTATCCAGGAAATTACACAATCATACAGGCCGTAAGATCTCAGTTTTATTAATAATTCTACGTTTTTTGAAATCAAGAAAAATTGAGTGCGGGAAAATGCGGGATATCCCAACAGCATTTTGGTCTTATGTTAGGGATGTTCAATGTAAATGATCTACCGTAAGTTCCCAAATAAACGTAGTGGATATGTGTTAAACAGGTGCGCAAAAGTCAATTCATTAAATTCCCACTTCAAGAGCGTGTCCACCGAGTCTTCTTTGAATCACTACATATCCACCTCTCTCATCCGAGCCACGGCGGGAGAGGGCATTCATGGGAGAGGGGATTCCGCGGGGCTGATGTTCTTCGCGGGGAATTATTACGACGCGGAGACCCGAGACAGTTGACCATCTCTGCACAAGAAAGATGCTGCCTCTCCACATTCGTGCTCACGAAGTGGAAATTTTTTAAAAATCGCTCAATTCCAATAGATCACCTGGGGCCGTATTCTGTATTTCGTCGGTGCCGCACCGGTCGGTTTCCCTTTCAAGCCCATCGACTGGACATCAAACCGTACCGACAACGGATTCCGCACCGACGACGACACTTTCAGCGATTCTGTAAGATCGTCGGTTTCAAACCAGTCGGTACGGTTCCCTCTCCTTCCCAAACAGGGAAAATCCGAATATATCCGAAGTTTCACGTGTCTCCACCAATGAAAGAAGGGTAAAAACAAGTGTAGACTCATTGGCACAGTTTGTTGTCGTCATTCTCAATCTTTTTCTTTGCGGAAATTACGACTTATTGCTAGATTAAGATAATCGATATTGGATAAGTTGTTAACAATGCTTATATAATGTGTGGTAGTAATGCTGTACCTACAGAATTGAAGGAAACAATATTACAACATCACAATATAGTTTGTATGTGATGGAGATTGTTGTTGCTGGAGTGAATTATTGAAACTATCCTTGAGATCGTAGTTTCTTTTAAATATTGGTTCCGTATATTGCTATTTATTCATGATTTGGTATTATAGTTGTCATTAACTAAGTTCCGTCTAATTGTTATCAACGGAAGGTTATGCCATTGGCACCGTGGCAGACGAAAATGACATACCATGGAACGTGAACGTAGGATTCAAAAGCAAATGTAAATTTCCTATTAGAGGAACAAGTTAGGAAATTGTTATAAAAATGTGGAGCTGGGTGTAATTAAAAGAAGTGTAATGACGAGGAAGTAAAGAAATTGTGATTGGGTGAAATACATATGTATAAGTTGCGCATTCCAAGTGAGAGAAAATGATAATATTGCGGTAAACCTCATACTTATTAACAAATATCTTCTTTTATCGTCAAAGGAATCAATGGCTGACGATGAAATGAAATATAGTTGGCTGTTACAAATGAAAGAAACTGATACCGTTGTGGCAAACTTCATACTTAAATAAAAAGATCTTAGTTCTATGCCGAGAGAAACGCCAAATGATGATTGAGTGAAATAATAGTTGCCTATTCAGAGTGAGATAAAGTGGTAACATCGCGGCAAAACTCATATTTAATCAAAAATATATTTTTTATGTCAAAGGAGCAAATAAATGATGATAGAGTGAAATAAAGCCTATTACAAGCGAGTGAAAGTGGTAACATAAATGAGAGAAAGTCATTATATGTTAGCAAACCTCATGTTTATTAACCAATATCTTATATTTCTGTCAAGGTAATCAATATAGATGATGACATAGTGAATTATAGAGGCGTATTCTAAGGGGCAGAAAAAGATAACATTGCAGAAAACCTCATTATTTACTCGGTGATGAGGTAAAAACAAAATAAAACGTACAATGCGCACCGGGGAGTCCATGAAACCCACTAGTCGGTGGCCGTATCGACACCTTTTTGCTGTCGGTACGGCTACCGACGATCTCCCGTCCTCACGTCGGTGCCGCACCGATCGGGTTCGTACAGAATCGCACGACTTCTTACCGGGAGTCAGTGTGGCGTCGCACCCGACGAATCGGTGCCGCACCGATCGGTTTGGAGTCACAGAATACGGCCCCTGGTCCAGACGAAATCGCCCTCGCGTCTGTAAAGAACCATCCTCAAAACTTGTCCCCTACTTGCAGCTAATATTCAGAAAATCCATTGAGCAACACGAGGTACCTAATGACTAGAAAATTGCCAATGCAACGACCATATTCAAAAGTGGAGGCAAGAGACAGCCATCTAATTACAGACTGATATATTTAACGTCCATCTTATTCTAAGTCCTTGGACACATTGTTGTCAGTTCAGTTATTAAACAACTAGACGCGCAGAACTTGTTAATGAGAACTCAACATGGATTCAGGAAAAGTAGATATTGCGAAACCCAGTTAGCGCTTTTTGCCCACTATATTTTAGTCTCCGGAGAGAACTACGTACCAGTAGTCGCGATTTTGATTGATTTAAAAAAAAACATTTGATAAAGTACCCCTCGGAAAGTTAATAATAAAACTGAAATCATACAGCCTAGATGAATATGTCGTTTCCTGGATAAGAGAACTTTTGTGCGACCGCGTGCAAAGAGTAGTATTAGACAGTGTAACGGTCTCCAACGAGGTTCGAGTCACCTCTGGCGTCCCTCCAAGGACGCCGACATACAAAATATATTGGGGGGCCCAAACCGGGGATCTTTCCCCGGGAAATTTTATAAGTAGTGAGTTTTAAGTTTTTTAAGCATTTTAGAAGAGTCATATGATCCATATTAGAACTCTGAAAACTCTAATCTCGATATCTGGACACTCCGGGCAAAATCGACAAGCCTGATCCCTTTTTCCTCACACCCATGACGAATTATTGAGGGGGCTCGGGCCCCCTCAAGCCCCATGGAGTCGACGCCACTGCGTCCCTCAGGGTAGTGTTATAGGTCCACTCCTATTCCTTCTTTATATGAACGGCAATGGTGAAGTAGTACACAGTAAGTTACAACTTTTTGAAGACGACTTAGTAGTTTACAGTGAAATACGTTGCAGTAAAGATGGGGATGAAATAACGAATGGCATAACTGCAATCCAAGCACGATGCGAGGCGGGGCAGCTAGAGTTAAATTTGAAAAAAATGCGTATGAATTAATTTCATGAAGAAAAAACGCATCCCACAACAAAAAAATTTCATTCGGGGTACCTAATAGGAGACATTAGAATCGGTAAAATATCTAGGAGTTATAATCAATTATGATCTGTCTTGGAATACACATTTTCGGGAAATAACGGGTCAAGCTAATCGTAAATTGGGTTTTGTTAAAAGAATACTACGAAAGTGCGACGACAAAGGGAGAGAAATATGTTACTTCTACTTCATTTGACCTCATTTGGAATGTTCTGCCAGTGTTTCGTATCCTCATGAAAGACGCTTAAAAACAAAGTTGTAACTGGTGCAGCAAAGAGCTGCCAGGATTTTCCTTTGCATGAATGTGCACGTATTAAGTAGATGTAGATTTCGTGCTTTAATTTTTCCATTGCTCCAATGAGGAGCGTGAATGTGGGGATCCTTTTGCATGCTGCAAACGAGTGACTGTCCACCACTAGCCAAACACCCTAGAGGTGGCTCGCATGGAGTTGTGCAGATATAGAAGAATAAATGAAGTAGTGTAGGTTAGGAATAACTAACCTTAGGTAGTATTGCCTTGTCAGGAATGAGCGCGTATATTTTGTCATTAGGTGTAACATTTTATCACCGTGTGGTGTACATGTGGTAAATCATGGGGTCAAGGGTTCCCTTCAAACAACAATAAAGTGTTCAAAACGTCAAAACAACCCCTGTCAAAATAGTGATAGTTCATCAGAGAAATCAGATATAGAATGCGATGAGAAACTTAATAATACGATACCCAGTAAGTTAAAAAGGTTGAACACTGAACCGCAAAGGTACAATGCTGAAGTCCGTAAAGCTCTAAAGAGACTGAGAGCAATTCACGGTAAAATGAAAAAGACACATTCAGGACTTACTTGTCAGATCAGTGGCGTAACTATGAGGGGGATAGATCCTCCCCCAAAGCCTCAGAGAAAAAAAAATTATATTCAAAACTATTATCTAGTTTGACTTATAGTAAAATTTAACGTAGCCTTTTAAACCAAAATTTTAAGTGCTAAAATGATTTAAAATGTATTTGCTGTCATGGATGTCATTTCAGTAAAATTTTCCTAAAGGGTGGATGGGTGGGAACTCGCCCTTCCCCATCCCCTCTCATCCCCCTCCCCCAAAGTATATTCCTAGTTACGCCACTGTGTGAGATAATACAAGATATGCGTGAAAATTATAAATAAAAAAAGAGACGAAGAAAACACTTGGGGAGGCGTTGTGTGAATTCAAAACGAAAATATTGGGCGAATATTTAGACGACTACTCTTACGCTTTCTGGTCATATGTAAGGGAGGTACAGGGAAATAGCGCTACAGTCTCTTCACTCATACATGAACGTGGCGATAGAGTAGCAAGCAATCGAGAATAAGCTAATCTCTTAAATAACTTTTTCCATAGTGTCTTCTCTAATTTCACGACGAATATGTCAACACCTTTACCTCGACTCTACCAAGAATAATTTCCGTCTATCTGTATTTCAAGCAGTGGTTTAAAAAACAACTCAGCTCTATTAATCCAAAGAAATCGACAGGCACTGTTCTCATTCCAGCTCGAATGTATAAGGAATCAGCATCAGAGATAGCGCCTTACTTGAAGATAGTGTTCCAAAAATCTCTAGCAGAACACAAAGTCCCTAAAGAATGGAAAACAGCAAACGTCACGCCTATATTTAAAGGTGGAGATAAAGAAAAGCCTAGCAATTACCGTCCGATTTCACTTACTTCCATTTCTTGCAAAATATTGGACCATATTATTTTCAATTCGATAATGGGTCATCTAGATAGCCAAAATCTGTTAGCAAAAGAACAGCTCGGATTTAGAAAAGAGAGATCTTGTAAAACTCAACTTGCTCTCTTCACTCCCGATATCTTACAATGAGCCGCGGGTGATAGACATGCTCAAGTTTGTTTGGATGGTGTTAGCTCGGATACAATTCAAGTTACCTCAGGAGTATCCCAAGGAAGTGTTATCGATCCTCTCTCTTGTTCCTTCTTTAAATTAATGATATTACCACCGTGGTCATGAGCAAAATCCGCCACCTCGCAGATGATGTAGTTGTAAACAGAGAAGTTTACGACCATAGCGATAGATTAGCATTAGAAAAGGACCTCATTTCCATAAATGGCTGGTGCAGTACTTGGAGTTCGAATTAAATCTTGAAAAGTGTAAGGTGATGAATTTTTGGGAAAATGATATATCTTCAAGAAGGAGCTACACCGCTAACGGGATTCCATTACCAAATGCCGAATTCCTTAAATACTTGGGGGTCACCATTACCCGGGATCTAACGTGGGATAAACACATACGTGAATTATGCGGGAAAGCTAACCGCAAACTAGGATTTGTAAAAATAATTCTCGGTAAAGGCCCAAAAAAGGGGAAAGAAATAAGCTACCTGACTCTAGTGAGGCCTCACTTGGAATATGCTGCTAGCGTATGGGACCCTTACGAGGTAGGACTAATAGCTGAAATCCATCGAGTACAGCGCAGGGCGGCCAGATTTGTGATGAGTTGTTACGACAAAAAGTGCAGCGTTTCAAGTATGTTACACGAGTTAGGATGAGAATCTTTACAGGAGCGTATATCGAAGTATAGGCTTAACTTACTTAGGACATTAAAAGAAGATATTCTCTCAGACGACGTGAATCATGATCTTCGTTTACCGTCGCACCATAGTAGACGTGATCATGAGAAGAAAATAAAAGAAATAGACTGCAAAACAGAGAGATTTAAAATGTCATTCTTCTCTCGTACTATTAAGGATAGCGACGCTGTCTCAATTGATAGGATTAATGGCGTCACCCGCTAGGATGACTCATTACAAGTATTTTCCCATAGTTCTAACCTTGTATGTATTTTCTCTAGGGAGTGGGTTAGTGGGGATTCTTTTACATGCCGCATGCTGGTGATTGGTCACCCCCTGCCAAAGACCCGAGAGGCCTTTCGCATGAGTAACCTCGTCTAATTCCTGAAACACGTGGACAAGCTAACAATTGGAGTGGGGGGAGAAAAACGAGCTTTTCGCGTTTCCCCCTTCCCTCACAAAATTTCGGCGTTGCCAATTCAGTGGAGGCAATCGGCATAAATTTGATCACTTTTCGTAAAATCCTTATTTCTTATCGTAGAACCACGATCAAAAGACGCATTTAATCGCTCAACGGCAATGAGTATGATAGGTGTATTTGTTTACCTCTAAGTATTGGTATTAGTAAAATAAAAAATGTACTACGACAGGTCATATCGGCAAGGGTAACCCCATGCTGTGACGACCGTCTCCCGAAGACTGGGAGCTCGAGAAAAGGTTCAGAAAAGGGTAGCTCTCGAGCGTTGCTCCCGTCCAGTATACCTGGCTGTTTCTTGGCCCCACGAAACTACCACTAACCAGAATTTCTAACGGGATCTTATAGACGCATTATTTAGAGTAATTTTCCTTAAAATATAATTGCTTTTATATATTATATTTCAAATGGTAATCTCTCAGTCTTTAAAACCTCGTTTTTTTCGACTTCAAATGTTAAAATTGACATATAAAAAATATATGTCGAGGTAGGATTGTGAAACCTTCAAAGACATGTGGAAACGTCCTTAAAGTTATAGATATTTTTATCACATTTTGCTCCTACTTGCGCTTTTTACAATAATGCCCTTTTTATTCCATGAAGTGAAGAAACGAGAGCCGTTGAGACGCGGGCCTGGGAACATTTATTCGGATCCAGTAATATCCAACGCCGCACGCCTAATTACGAATAAATCCCGAAGAATGCCGATAGAAGTGAGGAATTTACTGTTACTAAATGACGATGAACCAGAAATCCTGCAGCCTGGAAGTGAAAGCGACAGTTCTTCAACCGACTCGGAGTGATGCTATTACATGTATATAGGGTAGATTCAACAGTTATTTAGATATTCATTGATAACCTTTTATCAAAATGGAAGGACTGAGAAAGAAGCCTAAAAGCCTATACAGTTAATAATAACATTAAATACATCGTCAGCAAAGGCTTTGATTTCATAGCGCTTTATGATGTAAGCTGCGTCACGACATTCCATGCGCCCAGGGAGCAGCCGCGGAATGTGCGGCACGGTAAAAACATCGATTTTATTTAGTTTGTTGCGAACGGTCGCAGATTATTTCTGTAGATGTAGACTCTAAAAGGCTTGATGAAATTACGATGTAAATATCTGAGAGCAACTCTGTGTCCTCCTTTTTATAGAGCCACACACGGGCAAAAATGTTACTGAAATTAGCGTCCGCTATTTATACTGCATCGACGATAAATGTTACAAGACAGTATAGAAATCAGGTTACAACAAAAGGAAAATAAATGTAGTAATAATATATCATAGCTTTTATACAATAAATTTGCTAAAAATGATTCACTATCCCACATCCGTCGAGTACGGAAATTCCCGTGGCCAGCAGCCAGCTCCGGGCGGTGCCGCACGTTCGAAAAATCGATCTTAATTTCGGCGTCGCAGGTGGTCGCAGCTGTACTTCCGATTATCATAATCTATATACTTTGTTGTATATGTGGTGTAAATATCTCGAGGTAACTCGGTGATCCTTTTTTTAAAATCCTACATGAACACAAAAATTCGACGAAAACAGGGTCCGCCATTTTGTATCGTATTGGTCACTAATACTACAACTAAGTCGTGAAAGTTGATGGTAATTAATGATAACAAACCGTTTAACAATTTTATAAATTTTTGTTACTATTGAATTACTACTAAAGGTGTGACATTAGTTTAAACATGCTGAATTTCGAAAAAAATTCAAAGCGGGCAATTTGCGCCAAATTTGTTCAATTTTGAGGCTATGTATTTTATGTAAAAAATTAGCCTATGAAAAACATTTTGCGTCAAAAAATGCAGTAATGTGTTGGCAACAACTGTGCAAAGTTTCAACTTCAATACTCAAAAAAACCATTTTCGAGGTTTTGTCCAGCTTTTTTCGATTTCAGCCCACTGTGCGACGCCTAGAATATCGGGATAAATTACACTAGAGAAGAAATATTTTTAGTTTTAACTATTGCAGTTTTGTACGGTATAAATTTTTATTAATATTTATGGTATAGTTATTACATGGCTTACAATTGTTTACATTTTTAATCGATAGGGAAATCATGTCGCATTCTGAGAGATTCAAGGTACCGGTGGTAAATCGCATGATTTTGTTATAATTTCTGCGGAAGAAACGACTATAGATGATTTATTAAATGCGTATAATATAAATTAGGATTTGAAAGTTGTAATGAAGATATCTCAAAGGAGATCAGGAAAATTGTGATGCTATTTAAAAGTAATTTTGATAAAAAGTGGAAATAGTAATCCAGAAAATACGACAGATTTTGTTAGATGTGTACAGTCTCTTGTGAAGGATATGTCGAAAGTAGATCTTTGTTTTGCAAACGTAAACATCAGAAGAGAGGCCAACCGGAGACGGTGCGATATTTATCCCTCATAAAAGATAAATTTGAACTCAAAGTTGTCTTGCTATCCCCCATCACAAGAACTGACCATCACTGATACTTCGGCCGAAGTCAAATTACTGGCTCTAGTGAATAACACTATTTTGGCCCAGAAAGATGTTGTCGCCGCTTTCCTTCGGTCTGGTAATGAATTCAAACTTACGATGATATTTGAGTGGAGTTAGGATGGTAGTAGTGGGCACAAGCAATATAAGCAAAGATTCGCATTTCGGAAGGAATCAGGTCCAGTAGATGATTCCTGTATGTTTTACATTTCTATGTTGCCTATTCAGCTAAAATCTAATGATAATGACAACATCTCATGGAGGAATACCAGGCCATCTTCGATCAGGTATTGTAGATCCATTAAATTATTTCTGGAAGATGAAGATTAGGAGGTAACTGTGAAAGAAGTGCAAAAGATAGAGACACAGATATCTCCACTGATGCCCTTGGTCATCGAAATAAACGGGAAGAAATTGTACATAGTATAAGAATTTTTACGTTAAAATATCCTGATATTTCATCAGCCATTACTGGAGTAGAGGTAGAATTATTTCAATGGTTTGGAACAATTCTTAGCGCACTTTCCTGTGGTTTCTCCATAAGTACAAGTGAATTTGAGAAGTATGCTCAAAAAATAGAAAAGAAATAGTTTTCTATCTGGGTTTCTGTCCGGGTTAGGCTCCCCAATTTCTGCCGACGTTTAGATGGACGCGTCTCACTAACAGTATGTCGGAAGTCCGAGAAAAATTCATGGCATATTAATTGCCATTTCCGTAAATGCTGAGGGGCGAAAATGTTTCTTTAGGGCATAAAATTAACTGCAGGGGAATGATGTGGTCAATTTTCTTCAATAAAAACCTTCGGTTTGCATAATTGTATCTTATTTCCTATTAACTTTCATCTGTGGGGACGTTAGACCTATTTACCTCTCGCAATAAGTCTCCAGCTATTTTCCACGCGTTGATATGACCGGTTAGGCCCAACTTTGCATTACCTCTTTTTTGGGGCGAGTCAGGGCCTGTAGACTCAACTGGATCTGAACCTCTCTGCTAGAGTAAAGTGCCCATATACCAATACATACCATTCTACCTCCTAACCTTTAAGCTCCCACCTCTTGTCCCTGCTTCGGCCTGCACAAACCAGCCAGGACAAGGAATGAACTTCTCGGCCTAAGCTAGGATCTTATCTTCGAACAACTCCTATCTTCTATATTATTTCTACTGTATAGATGCCTTTTTCTCAACTTATACGCTACCAAACTCTACAAATGAGGCACCAAAATGCACAGAATTTATCATAAAACATGCGACGGCATATCTTACTTCCTAAATATTGCTATTGTTTCCTAAAATTGGTTTTTAAATAATAAAAAAAACAAAAACAGGTAAATATTCCTGACGTTAACGGCGCACAAACTGATACATTTTTTCATTTGCAACAATATCTCGCATTCTTTAAATAACTTTTATCAAAATGCGGCTGATTCAACATTCAAGTCACCTGTTGATATGTAAGTATGAGTCATCATGTGCGTTTAACAGAGGATACTGTAATTACTTCCAATGTTGTGTTTAAAGAGATACCTACTCTGACCTCAATTTGTACATGACCATTCCAATTAAATTTGTACATAAGACCTTGCCTTTTTTTCAACATTTTAAAATTAGAAACGCGCCTATCCCTCTGTGGACCTGCATTGAAAAGAGCGGGGGAAGCCAGCTGGGAGCGGGCGCATCACGCTCGTATTTTAAGCTTTGGTTTTTCTTTTGTCTCTAGACAGGTTTGTTTTCCTTTCGGAACTTTTGCAAAGCAGCTACGGTCTTCTACAACTCCTTCCATATCTTAGAACTCATTTTCAGTGACGTCACCTTGCCACAGCTCCGTTGCTTATCAGTTGCCAGCCACTAGTTAACCGCCTCGAATTATTATGCGAAAAAAATGTGCTTATACAAAAACTATCACGTAGTGCCCAACATCAGCGCTGATATTTAGTGTTAGTTTTTAGGAGGACGCATACCTCGAGCTCAATCGGTCTTTTTTGTGACGGATTACTAGCTTATAACTCATGTATACCAACTTGGAATTTCAGGGTGCATAAAATCGGCCGTAGACAACATTTTTCCTGCATCTCCAACTTGATCACTTCACTTTAACCGTTTTCTTTGATGATTTTTTTTTTACTTTTTAGACTCAGGAAAATGCTGAGCAAATGTCATGATATTGTGCTTTGTGTGTGTCAATTGTTTTAAGTGCTGTCTACAGCTCCCTGTATTCATTTGCTCAATGTTGAATAAACGTTCGTAAGAACATGACATGGCGCAGCCGGTAGTGCTCGGTAGTGCTCGATTAGGGCCATGTGCTCGATAGCACGTAGTCAGACGACGTGTTCAAAGTTAAGGGAATAAGAAAGTTTCGAGGATGCAGCAAGCGAGGCCTCCTAATCCATTAGTCTTAACGGGCAATGTCAGTGATAATTTCCGGAAGTTTAAGCAGAACTTGGAGATCTATATGTTAGCTTTTGGACTGAAAACGAAAGCGAAGGAAGTTAAGACTGCCATTTTACTGAATGTAATTGGTGAGGACGGAGTTGAGATCTTTAATACGTTTAATCTGGAAGAAGAAGATAAGTCAGATTACGATAAAGTACTATCTACATGAATTCGAAAAATACGCGAATCCTAAAAAGAACGTGGTAGTTGAACGATTTCTGTTTAACACGCGCAAACAGCAGGAAGGTGAGCCCTTTGACTTCTTTGTCACTGACTTGAAACAGTTAGTCAAAACCTATGAGTACGGCAATCAGACTGATAGTGTTCTGAGAGACCGAATTGTTCTCGGAATACATGATTTGGCTGTTCAGGAGAGACTTCTGCGGATACCGGAATTATCTCTGCATAAGAGCATCGAGATCTGCAAGGCAGCTGAGATGGGACAACATCAGGCTGAGACCCTGCAAGGAACCAAACCCGTGGATGCAGTCAGCAGGAAAGGGACGAGAGCTAAAGCATTGAAGGATTCAGTGAGGCATACTGATAAGTACTTACCTAAGACAGTAGTAAATGATGTCTATTTGTGTAAAAAGTGCAATTATAAGCATAAAAATGGAGAATGTCGAGCATTTGGTAAAATTTGCAATAATTGTGGAAAGCAAATTCATTTTGCAATTGCATGTAAAGTTAGAAAATTGTATAATAATACTAAAGTAAAATCAGTCGACTTATCTGCCCAAGACGTGAGTGTTGAACACGATCTTAATGATTTTGTAATTGAAAGTGTTGTGAGAAAGTGTACAGATGATTCAAATGTCTGGTCTGAGATTATTAATGTTAATGGTGTAAACGTCAAATTTAAACTAGATCCCGGTGCTCAAGTGAATGTTCTGCCTTACAGAATACTGACACATTGTAAAAGTGATAATTTGATGAAGGTGGAATTGAAACCCAAGTCATTAATATTAGAATCATTAGATGGCCATAAGGTGAAGCCACTTGGAGTGGAAAGTCAAAACGCTACGCAGAGGAATTTTCAAAGGTTCTGGATTTCTGGACCTCTTTATCTAAACGAATTAATGAACCAGAACCTAACAACATTACTAACTCATGAAAAATATGTGGTAAATTTTGCATTTTTTCACTCAAAAGTTATGAGAAATATCTTTTTAGTCATGACTTATCTTTTCCATCACTTACAGAATTACATGATAGAATTGTAATATTGGGTCTGACGGAAACTACACATTTTAAAGAATAGTACACAATATAGACTACAAAATCCATACAAGATTCAATATTTTATTTAAAGTCAATAACAGTACAGTGTTGAAATTCATTAATTTAGAACAAGCGAAATAAAGAAAAGTAAATGAGTGAAATTAAAGTCTATATAGAATTCTGATATTTGTGCCTACTTGGTATTAGGCATAAACTCAGTCATTGCCGTTTGACACGGTATCGGTAGACTGTAGGCCTATGTGTAGTTTTGCCACCCCCTCATTAGTTATATTCCATATCTAATGTCTGCAAAAAAAACTTCGAATTTAACTTTCAGCAAAATTCCAATGAAAAATATGTGTAGCTGGTTTAATGATGTGTACGAGTTTTTAGTGTAGGAATTGCTAATCTCCCCATGAGAAAATTGCTGGCCTCATACCTGTTTGGTTAACCCATTTATGCCCACTAATTTTTTTTGCATGAAAATTTAACTTTATTTACATTTTTCAAACTTATTATTCCTCTGGACAACAGAAAAAATATTTTTTTTTTTAATTTTACGGATGCTGAATATATCGTTGCCATGTGCAGAGGTTCGACGGCAAACTGATTAGATAGCATTGTGACAACGTTATTGTCCATCCACCTAACTGCACTTGTATTGTCCTCCCGGGATACGCGACAGTCACATCTACCTCTCTCATTTCTTTTTAACTCTTAAACATCCTGCAAGGGGCAGTTATCAATTCGGTTGACTCTAGCGGTTCCCGTTCCACCATAGCCAAATTTTGTTAGTTCGCGTATTAGATTCGCAGAAGTGAAAAATTATGAAAATACAGCGAAAAATTCAGCATTGGGTAATTTTTTTACGCTTTCAGCAAACCCTATAACCACAGATTCGCCGAGCCCTCTTGATGAAGTGGAAACCCTTTTTTCTTTACTTTCCTTTGGTAGATATCAAATTGGATGCAGTACCCTAGGCGGAGTGCAGCTACCCAGGCCTTGTAACCGAATCTCACTGGCTTTCCCCGAATAAACTGTTTGCATCCGTGCCTTCCAAAGTATGGAATCATATCCCCATCGATAGAAATTAATTCTTCTTAAGGCGCAAATCTACAAAAGTTTTTGTTGAGTTCACAAATGAATGGACGCAATTTTGCGAGACGATCAGATGTGTCTAATTTACTATTATCTGCACAATGGATTTTCGGAAATATATCCTCAAACTGGTTTCTTCTCATACTTCTAGACACCAGTGAAATGTAGACATCTTCCTTTTCTTCCCAATACACTCTTCTTTTTGGGAGCCAGTTATATCCGGACAAAAGCAATATTCGTAAAAATGTATAAATATCTTCCTTGGAAACCTGCACACACCAATTCCTCGATGTTGCTTATTGATTTGTAAACTCAAGAAGTTTCGTAATGATGTTGTCATCAATAAAAAGTTCGAAAAACTGTAATGGGTGACTGGACGAGAATAAAGTCAGTGGAGGCGTGAAACGTGAACTCCAAGAATCACAAACAGGGGTAGTTAGATCACAACTGACCCATCTCCGTTTTATATTTTGGGTTTTGGTTGATTTCCTTCTCCTTTTAGAATGGGATGATTCTTCAATGAATTTGATATCCTCATCAACTTCACCAGGGTCATATCAGGGTCAGGGATCTCCAATGTCAATGTTGAAGTCACCTTCTGCTTGCAGCTGCCGGCCACAAAGACGGTCGGGATCGCTACCTTCATCGTCCCCAGAATCCTCACATGTTTCGTTTCCGTCTTCTGGAGGAGTTATACAAATATCTACTTCATCTTTTACACCTTTTTCATCCAACTCTTCTTGCTCGTGAAGTGTTTCTGCTGTAGTCAGATGTTTGCGACTAAATTAGAGATATAAATTAGTCGATAAGCTCACAAAAAAATATGTTTCCCTTTGGGAAATTATATACTACCCTGGACATGCCAATATTTATTTGGACTAATGCACTCCAAAAGAATCTTATCTCAGTTATGTATCCTTGGAAGTATCACTTCAGGAATGAATCACTTGCTTCCCTGAAAGACGAATATAACAACAATTTAGGCAAATACTTCAAATTAGAGGGACTAGGATTTTTTATATTCCGTGAGTCGAAAAGGACCCACTGGGCATATATGGGTGATGTGTACGATTTTCTAGTGTAGGAATTGCTAAGCTCCCCAGGAGAAAATTGTTGGCCTCATACCTGTTGGGAGTGAAAGATGCAGTAAATAGACAAAACAAAAAGTAAGCTTTTCTTACTCTTGACAAGTATTTATGTAACTGTTATTTTCTCTTTCTTGCTCCACCTCTCCCTCCCATTGCTGGCCTGAGGAGCTTATGGATTCCCACATAACTTACTCACTCTTGTTGCCATGTGAACCCATGATGGTTTTTGACCTCGCAAACGAACCGCATTCACTCTTCTGTCAGTTCTATTTCCAGTCCACATCTCATTACATCCTTTGGCACTTTGTCTCACAAACGCAGTCTTGGTCAGTCACTTGTCTTTTCAATTGGTCTACAGTTAACAAGCTGTTTTATCATACCGGCTGTTAGTTGACAACTTAAAGATGGGAAAATATAGCGACTACAAAGAAATGGCCAGAAACAGGAAATAATGGAGACAGCAATGTCGCAAGGGACCTGCCGATGGGGAGGTCACCAGATGATGAAAAAAAATGCTTTTTAAATTTTTTTATCCATCTTAAAAAAAATGCTTTTTATTGTTGCAATTATATCTGGCTCACTACATATAAATCTCTCTCAGTTATCTATTTATTTCTGATTCTTAAAACTACCCTTCCTTGGACTACCCTTCCTATACTCTTCAGTAAGGATAGACTCAGTAAGGAGCGTATTTTAGAACATTGGCGGGTAGGCCTTATCCTTGCTAGAGTGTAGGGTAAAGGTAGAGGAAGGGTTGGGCCAGTCTCAATGAAGGGTAAAGGAAGGGTAGGACTAATATGAAAACTAAAAATCCATAAACTAATATGAGAAGAAAAAAATGGCTAAGCAACAAAATTAAACGAATGGGGATGAGTTGTAAGAGTGATTTCTAAAATTAGAAGACAGATGAAAATTACCCTTTTTTTTGTGGACTTAAATCCGGGACCTGTGAGGTAACGAAGTAGCGCCTCAACACCCACGGCTACCAAGGCAGCCTTGCCTATATAGTTTCAGAAAATAACATCCGCATTCAAATCCCGAATATGACTCTCGCGATGTCTCCTTGACAGAAACATTAGGTCCTTTTCACACAATTATAGCAACTACTTTTGCTTAGGGGACTTTTAAAGATTTGTTATGCTGCCCGTCTAGCTTTGCTATCAAAGGCTGCTTATGCTCTTTTACAGAGAAGAGGTTCCAAGGAAGGACGGACGAAGGATAGTCCTCCACTTGCCTTACCGTTAATTGAGTGTAGAGGAAGGGCAGTCGGATGGCAAGGGAAGGAGTCCCAAGGAAGGGTGTACTCAATAGACGTTGGATGAAGGATAGGCGAATGGTTAGCGAAGTAGTTCCCAGAAAGAGTAGAATAACTATAGGCCTACCCTTCCCTTAATGCAGGGTAGATGGATGGAAAGCAAAGGAGTTTTCAGGAATGGTAAAGGAAGGTTTGTCCCTCCCTTTCCTTACCCTCCACGGAGTGTAGAGCGTGGGTTGAACAAGGGTAACTACCCACCACGATGGCTACTACCTTTCATTTAACTTTATTTTACCCACAACGAGGAAGTTTATTTTTATCTGTGTGAAAAACCAATATGAAAAGTTTAAATTAATTTCTTAAATTTAATTAATATTATTTAATAAACTTTTAAAAAATTCTTAAATAAAATAAAATTAACTTTCTCGTTATTGTTATTCCAAATTGCATATTGAAATTATCTTTTTGGAACTTGCTCACGGTAAAGGAAAGTAATGGTAATTGTTATGTTAACTTAAATGTCTTCACCAATCAGTCTTGGAATTGGCATGTTGCAACTTTCCTGTTATTTTGGTAGCCATATGGGGGGATCTCTCCTTAAGCCTTTAAAAGAGATGCTTAAAAACAAGAAAGATGGCCTCAGTAAATAAAACAATAATATGTACTCTTTTTGAGTCCTTGAAAAACGAATTCCCACACCCATCCGTTCGGCAAAATATCTCTCTTAATTTGTCGTTTCTGTGGGACCCAGAAATGTAGTGGCGTTCTAATATCATGTTCTCCGAGTCACTGTTAAAGATATCCATTCTCAATTGCTCAAGCAATATGAGCTTGGCTCGTAGTCTTTGGTCTCTAGCGGCTCCTAACGTAATGCGCTAAACATTTATGTAAAGCTTCCTGCACAACCGTGGCAGTTTTTGATTAATCTCACAGCTTTCCTTTGTGTTTTATTAAGTTCAACTATTAAGTTTTTCTACACCGCATCCCATATCCTCGTTGCATATTTAAGATATGGTCGGACGAGTGCGAAATACAAAATACGCTTGACGAATGCTAACTTCTTCAGGGCTTTCAGGAAATGTTTTTATGTATGTTCCCAGCAATAGGTTCGAAGCCATCGTAACTCCTAGATACTTCACTTCATCTGTTGCCTTTAAATTTACCTCAAAAATTACCCGAAATGAAATATTCCATTTTGGATTTAAAGATTGCTCTATTCCAATTTTTAAGGCTGCAAAAAAATTGTCTGTGATCACATATACCGTCTATGACAACAATTTGTTTTCTCAACTTAGGATGGCTTACTGATTAATGGTGGAATTTTTATTTCCTCTTGCGAGCTTGTCAACTATTTGCGCAAGTGAGTGATTTGCTAGTGCGTTTACTAAGATGTCGGTGATTTATATATTCCTTGATTTAGGTTTTAGAGTGTAAGAATCCAAATTTATAGATGGGAGATTGAAAAAGTAAATGCAGATATTTGATTTTCTAATTGGAAAATAATATTATTTCGTTGATCAATTGTGCACCATAAACTTTCTAAATCAATATAAGTTAATACTTGGGAGCCGCTGTGTGATTAAACTGCTAGAAAAACTCCACCACCTATCCCATCGTGTCGATCGTCATTGTAGATCTTTAAATACTGGAGGGAAAACTTCGCTGTCGCTTATGCCCTTCATAAGTCAACTGTCTGTTCCTATGACCATGTCTGCGTCCTGAAATTTACACCCGATTATAGCACTCTTGTTTATAACGCCATGACAATTAATTGCGACAAAGTTAATGTCATATTTTTTAGATTACCTTTCGGTCGGTTCTTTTCCTCGCTGTGTATTAGATGAGTGTATCACTCTGAAAGTGCTAATTAATTTAGATATAATAGCTTTCCCTGGAGTAGGCGTTTTGGAATTATTGTTATTTCCCAGCATTACTGCTCCTAAAAAAACGTCAAGTGATGTAAGGATTTACGCATGTGTGGATTATCTCGAAGTCTACATTTAGAAAACTTTACTCCTTAAAAAAATTCAGTACTGAATTTTTCTTAGTCACCACCATTATTATGTTGATAAAATAAATTGAATTATCTTGCATATATTATGTTTAAAAAATAAAAAAAATTAATTACTTCGGACTTAATCCCTCGCAAGATTCTCATGAAGTTATAGCGCACTATATAGACCCACTCGGCAACCGGAGCCTCGTATTGCTAAGAGGTAAACGGTGAGTCCAAATATGAATCCTTAGGATAGGAGAAACCTTGCCACGGAGACCGAAAGAGAACACTCCGAAGGCCCAACGTGTGCGGGGACGTGAATTACCTCAATGCATTCCATCCGCTGATCTTAATTTCGATTGGGCAGTTGCTCCTGGAGTTTGATTCCAGTGTCGGTTGCTCAGTCGCGTCCATGTCCGTCCTCGTCGGCTCGCCGCGAAGACAAAGAATGCAGGTTGCTTCATGTGCCAACTTTCCAAGTTTTCACCGACCCGGTCACATCAATTAAGCGGGTCTCGCGAGTGTCTACATATTATTGAAAACAATAGAATATTCGGGTAGTACGAAAAAGGACTTGATGAAGCAGTTCACCTGACTGAAATATTTTCCATATTATTGGTGCGTTGATATTTTGGTAAAAACGAATATTGATATCTGCGGAATGCAAAAAGAGAATTTTCTCCAGTAAAAATTTTATAGCGACAGCAGAGTTTAATTTAGTTAATATGCGTTAAAGTGGATATAAAAAATTGTTTCTGTCATACCATGTAACTGAAAAAAAGAATTGCAAAGAGGTTCGAAACACCGACTTCGGATTGCTACCGTAGTAAGTCTTCTCCTTAACCACTATATATAGTCCATCTCACTCGTTGACTCCGAAGGGGATTTATTACGAGCTTTGTCAGGAAAGGGACTGAACCAGTCTTCTAGTGTCACTAAATCAAACTGAATTTTAACACTCAGTGGCATTATTTGCTGTGATATTGCGGCTGATATTTCATGTGTATGTTTTGTTCGCTTACGCTGATCGAAAAGCTTCATCGTTAATTGTAAGACAATATACTTCCACGGTTCGGCCAACTTACGAGAGGAAGTAAAGTGACCTTCTGGACGTAGATTTATTATCTAGCATGAGCTGCACAATTTATGTGGTATTAAACATTGCACATATCCCGCATACATTTCCCTTTAATGATGTTGTTATAAAAATATTGCGGGAAGTGGGAATGTTGTTCAAATTTCCCTCCCACTGGTGCAATAGAAAATACCGGAACTCGATATCAAAACTGCGGCTAAAGTGGCGCCGCTCCATTTGTTGCAATACTTTAAAATCCGACTATACGACGTAGTACGTGTTAAAATGAGCGCCTTAGTGTATGCTAGTGCTGTGTTTGAGAATAATCATGTCTAGAAGATGGTGGGTGGAGTAAATCCCGCTGCTGGGTGGAGGATGATCAAGAGAATTTGATGTAGTGCGTTAATTTGCTTATATTATTAGTGCACTAAAAACAGAAATAGTGAAATAGTCGAAGCCCTGTTTTAAAGTTTCAGCTGGGCGTGAATACTAGGTCGGACTAGTGCAAAATAGTACTATGCCTCTTTTTTACTTTTTTATCCTAAAATCTTCCAGCAACACGCTTGACGAATCTTAAATTCGAAATCGGTAGGTTGAGGAAAAGACAACGTCGAAGGAGAACCAATGAAAATTCCAGGGATGGTGTTTTAATTCTTACATTACTATAGCCAGAATTTGATGCATCCGCAACTTTAATTTGAGAATGTTGCTGCAACGAAAATTCAACCTCTTTCAGAAAATATGCTTCAGGAGGTAGAAGGAAAAATAGTAAAATATTTCACGAGAGAGTATTTTAGCAAAAAAAGATTGATTTAAATATTTCGTTGACTTCATTTTTTACCACTTTCGATGGTTCATTGGGTGTCATAAAAAATGATATGGCTACATATCATGAGCATATATTTATGTTAGCAGTACTAATAATATTATCGGAATTCGGATCGCTTCGGCCGTCAGCGACGCGAGTGTCCACGTTTTGAAACCCATTTGAATGGAATGCGGTGAGCGATAGCACGTGTTATGGCCGACTGGAGTTTCCTCTTATTTTATAACGCTAGTGAAATTTTTATTCAGCTCGCGGCGTTGGCTTTGTAGATTTTGGAGTAGGTATATTTTCTCGAGACGAGGCCTTAACCTTGACCCTCACGCCAGCACAATGGCACGAGCGAATTGTGCGTCAAAGTTTCGTGTTTGTTTTGCGTGACGCGGTCGGGAAGATTGCGTCGACGGCTGTCTCGCTTTCCTCCTTTACTTCCCGCTCTCCTCATGGACGACCCCGTGACTCATTCGCCGCTTCGAAAGGGGCTTTCCTTTCCTTCATGAATGTTTTTATGAGTGGGCGTCATGACAAATTTTTTCGCTCATTTCTGTGGAATAGCTAAGTGCATACATTCTACGCATACCTAAGTTTATTCTATTTTTTTCACAACTGTGAGCCAGTTGGAGAGGTCAATTCTTTTGCCTGCATGAGAAATCTGCGATCATATTCGTGGGAACCCGTTACGACTGATCCATACGGAGAACACTACATGTCTACAGTCCATAAAAAAAGAGCAAGAGGCTCGAGTTTGAGGAGCCACCAATTTCAATTGTACCTAAACCATGGGAGGGAGAACACTCTTTTCTACGTTTTATTCTATGGTTAAATAAAGTCTCTGCCCTGCAGTTTTTATCTTATTTTTTTACAAAACAATTACCCCTTTTTTGCGCGTTAAATCACGTTGCTAAACATTGAGTGCTTGACATTGTTATTTTCGTTTCCATAGCTTAGGAGTTATGTGTTATGGAAGCGAGATCTATTTTTATTAACCGTTTGCTTAAATCAATTTTTACACAAAATAACTTAAAGAATTTGTTGTAAAAACGCAACCTATGCTACGGTTGATTGGTACTCACGTACCTATGCTGTAGAATTTAGCAATTCAGGTACTTAGGCATTATAGATTAAATACTTATAGCATGGCCAATAACGTTTGCTATTTATATTCATGCTTTGCTAAGAGTACTGGCAGATCGGTCGTGGGAGGGAAGACCCACGTGGTATTGACTCATGTTTCTTGGTCCAGCAACAGCAATGAAATAAAAAATTTATTTTGATCATCAAATAGGCGTAAGAATTCATTTTCCCCCAAACAACAGAGGGCTGTATAGTCTCACCATTTTAAAAGACCATTTGGTCGTTAAAAATTCAGCCAATCAGTGAAGACCTTGAAACTCTCTCTGGCTTCCAGCCGGGTTAGTTGGCTCCATAACGTGGTCGTTTTCGTTTTTTCCAAGTAGAGGCCCGGAAGAAGGCTGTACTCAGCCACGCACGGCTATCTTATCTAAATGTCTAAGCGTGGCTGAGCGTTCGTGCTCTTTCAGCCTTGTTTCAGCGGTTCTGCCCGTTTATTCAACGTAAGGGCCGTATTCTTAGTCGACCCTACATATTCGTCCCTGCATAACAAAAGGCCCCTACATGCGTTTCTCAGTCGACCCTACATAAGTGGTGGGGGGTGATTCCGTCGTCAAGTTCTCTGAGATGACGTAGATGATGTCACAGCACCAATTGTCCACTCTGGTGGCGTAATGGGAACTAACTATAAAACTAAGAAAAGAAATCCGATAATTTTCGGCGTATTGTTAGGGAAATGGCTCAAGGTAAATAAACAGTCGGTGTCGTCCGCCAGGTCATGTCGGTACCTTAATTATCGCTACAAATACATCTACATAATACCCTGCGAGCCACCTCTAGGGTGTTTGGCAGGGGGTGATCAATCACCAGCATGCAGCATGCATTTGGACTCCCACATGCACACCACACCGTCCAAAAAACGTCCCATATAATAACAAACTATACTACTATATGCTGTTAGAAATAGAATATAGAATAGAAATTCAGAAACATGCTTTAAGTTTTAGATAGGTTAGTAGGCTACACTACAAGTCATGCAATCTATTAACGAGTTCTATTGCTGCCGTTATAATCTCTTATTGATCGTGGAAAAAATGACATTCGGAATCTGTCTGTTCTGCAATCTATCTCTCTTATTTTATTTATATGATCTGATCTTCCGTAGTTGTTGGCGTCCGCAAGATATGGTTAACTTCGTCGGAAAAGACACTGCTCTTGAATTTATCTAAAAGGTTTAGTCTATTTTTCAATCTACGGTCCGACAGAGATTCCCATCCGAGTTTATCTAAGAGGTCAGTTACACTAACAAGACCGTCGTAACGACCTTTCACATACCTGGCAGCTCTTCTTTGCACGCGTTCTAACTCTGTTATTAAGCCTTTTTCATGAGGGTCCCAAACCCTGGCTGCGTATTCCAAATGTGGTCTAACGTGGGAAAAGTAGCTAATTTCCCTCACTTTGTCGTCGCACTTTCCTAATATTCTTTTAACAAAACCCATTTTACGATTAGCTTGACCGGTTATTTCTCGAATATGTTTATTCCACGATAGATCATTATTGAGTCTAACGCCTAGATATTTCACGGATTCAACTGCATTAAATTGGGTGCCTCGAATGATATAGTTACGCTGTAGGGAGTTATTCTTCTTCCAGAAATTCATTACGACGCATTTTTCCAAATTTAATTCTAACTGCCAAGCATCGCACCAAGCTTGGATAGCAGCAAGGTCATTCGTTAGTTCATCCATATCTTTGCTGGAACGGATTTCTCTGTAAACTACAGCGTCGTCTGCAAATGATCGTACTTTACTGCGTACTACTTCGCCAATGTCGTTTATATAAAGAAGGAATAGGAGTGGGCCAATGACACTACCCTGAGGAACGCCAGAAGTGACTCTAACCTCATTGGAGACTGCACCGTCTAATACTACTCTTTGGACGCGGTCGCTCAGAAATTCTCTAATCCAGGAAATGACATCTTTGTCTAGACCATAAGATTTCAGTTTTATTATTAACTTTCCGTGGGGTACTTTATCAAATGCCTTTTTGAAATCAAGAAAAATCGCGTCTACTGGAATGTTGTCTTCCCCGGAGAGTAAAATATCGTGGGCGAAAAGCGCTAACTGAGTTTCGCACGATCTGCTTTTCCTGAATCCATGTTGAGTTCCCATTAATAAGTTTTGCGCGTCTAGGTGTTTCATTACCGAGCTGACTACGATGTGTTCAAGGACTTTGCAAGAGATGGACGTTAAAGATATCGGCCTGTAATTAGATGGCTGTTCCTTGTCTCCACTTTTAAATATTGGCGTTACATTAGCGATTTTCCAGTCATTAGGTACTTCGTGTTGCTTGATGGATTTACTGAATATTAACTGCAAGTAATGGGCAATTTCTGAGGCTAGTTCTTTATATACGCGAGAGGGGATTTCGTCTGGACCAGGTGATTTATTTGGACTAAGCGATTTCAATATATTTTCTATTCCGAGCGTACTAATGTCAATTGGTGGCATCTTATGTATACAGGGATTGTCATCGGTCTCGGGTGAGTTTTCGGAAGGCTCCGTGAACACGCTCTTAAAGTAGGAATTTAATAAATTGGCTTTATCGTAACTGCTTGTCAACACATCTACATTGTCGTTTCTCAGCGAACATACGGTAGATCGTTTACCTTGAACTTCCCTAACATATGACCAAAATGCTTTTGGGTTATCCTGTAACTGCTCTACTAGTGTTTTTCTTTTAAAATTCGTGAACGCATTCCTGAACGCTTCCTTCGTGGCGGCTTTAGTCATCCTATATTTTTTAATTATTAGCTCGCGTTCATTAGCGGATAAATCCGTGCTGACTTTTTCATTTTAGCATGACACGCTCTCTGTCGCCTCAATGATTTTCTCACTTCCGCGTCGTACCATCTCGGTTCGCTGCCTTCTTTTACTGTTTTACTAGGGATGTAGCTATTTATTCCCGAGGTTACGAGCGAAAGAAAAGCTTTCCAAGTATTCTCAACATTTAACTTTAATACTGATTCTTGAAACTCGGGGAAAGCATTTTTCAGATGACTCTTAAACTCATCAAAATCAGCTCTTTTAAAAATGAAAACTTTACGCTCTTTTTTAAAGTTTACAGCGGTATTTAGAGAAAACTTTGCAGTTACTACCCTGTGGTCACTAATTCCTTCGACAGTGCCAACGTTTACTACCTGATGTGGTATATTTGTCGCTAATAAATCAAGAATATTTTCTCCTCTGTTTGGTGCGGATGCTATTTGAAGCAATGAATTAGATGTAAATGTGTGTAATAAAGCCTCGCAGATCACTTTATCCCTCCCACCAGGAATGAAGCTATAAGTCTCCCAATTTATAGAAGGTACGTTGATATCTCCACCTACAATCAAGTTTCTTTCAGGATACTTGGATGCTACGCTGTTTATTTGATTTTGAAAATCCAACATTGACGTTATATCTGAGTTAAGTGGTCTGTAATACGAACATAATAAAATAGTTTTGAATTTTGGACATTTAATTAAACACCACACAGATTCAACGCTGGTCTCAGTTACGGTTATCGCTTGGCTGACGATTGAATTCCTTACAGCTATAAAAACTCCGCCCCCAACTCGATTAATTCTATCTTTCCGATAAACAGTGAACGATTTTGGGAAGATCTCATTGTCTGAATCATCATCTGTTAGCCAACTTTCTGTTCCAAAAATGACGTTACACTTCGTACTATGAATTAAATGGTGGAATTCGGGAATCTTATTTCTTAAACTACGGCAATTAACCACAGCCACGATAAAAACTTCGGAAGCAGTATTATTGCGATTCGGGAATAATTCTGATTTGCTTTTGTCGAATAGACTATTCACAGGCTCTATACCGCTGATAAATGGAAATGCATGTCTTATTGTCTCACTATCAATATGAATTGAGCCTTGACTGCCTTTGAACGTATTGCTCGACTGACGCTTTTCGTGCTTAAATGTAATACCTGAAACGCTGATTTTTCTTTCTACTACTCTATTCTCATTTCTGGAAGAATTTTTGTCTGTGAAAAGTTTTGAACTTACCCCTTTATTTTTCAACCCACTACTATATCTACACTCTGCCCTGCTCTCTTCTCTAAAAAAGACCTACAGTGCTCAAATATGCTACTCGCTACACGACTAGCCGACTCGGCCGTGTAATGGACTCCCGAACGGTTGAGAGGGATCCGACACGATCGGATTGCCGGCCTAAGGTCCACGAAGGAGGCTCCGATGTCCGTACAGAAACGACGCAGCCTCTGGTTTATGCCTTCCACTCAGCTCCAAACCAGAGAGCCACGATCGATCCTCGGGACAAGACTGCAAATCGAAAGCTCTATGCCGACCCCAATGGTCCCACCCTACCGCTTCACTTCGGCATTCAGATCCCGGAGGGAATCTAGAATTTCCTCAGATCCACGGAAGGTGGCATCATTGACGCCGACATGAGCCACAACCCGCAGTCTGGAGCACTTCGTGCCCCGTACCGCCGCACCAACCGCCTGTGTCACCTGAGGAACACCGCCACCAGGGATGCACCATGATGTTACACGGTCGCTTACACCCTCGCGGTCTGCCCTCTCCCGTAACGGGACCATCACACGACGGACATTGCTACTCCCTAACACTATGATCCCCCCCTTCCCACTCTGACGCCCCTTCCTAGGTGCCGGTTTCGGGGTAGGAGTAGGCACGTCAGGCACCTCGGAGTTTCCATCCGACAGCAACTGGTACCTGTTCGAGACGGGGATAGGATTTGCCTCAGCATCCCCCAAACCCCGTCTTAGAGTGACACTACCACCGTCCCTCCGAGACACGACCCTCCAAACCTCAGATTGACGGGGTGACGTGACCCCGTCATCGAGAGATGGACCTCGAGGAAGGCTCTCGATCGACCAGCCGCTATTTGGGCGAACCCGTGCAGCCCCTGTGGCACGGCGACCTTTCGAAGAACCACCCCTCGGACCATTCCCCTCAGCGGTATCAGCCACCCTTTCAAACTGGGCCCGAAGTTCCCGCACCATCGTCTCCAACGCGGTAATGCGGTCTCCGAGAGCCTCGCATTCACCGGCGTTTTCAACTCCGGCAACGGGTGACCTATTCGAAGGCATCCTATCACTATCGCAACGTAGGGATTCAGAAAAGCTAACCTGACGGGAGATACGCTTAATAGATATTTGAGAGAGAGTAAAACAAACCGATAAACTTACTAGCTTGTCTCTCTTTAATAGATATTTACGCTTAATAGATATTTGAGAGAGAGTAAACCAAACCGATAAACTTACTAACTTGTCTCTTTTTAAACGTAAATAAGGGAATGTAGATAACTGGATATGGATTAAATCGATTAACGGGTTTAAAACTGGAAAACTATATAGTTCCAAGGAGACTAATTAACCCTCATATCGAGCCAAAAGTAGAACGTTATTGTCTTTAAATGACTTCAAAAGCGGTCTGTTCAAGGTAATAATAATAGCGGAGCAAATATGATCATTGACGTGGAAACTTACGTTGCATCATCAAGGTTCGTTATTCGCTTTCACCTTCCGTAGTTAAGTTTATTATGTGGCAAATAGCGGCATGAAAAACGTTTTCTATGGTTAACGTAAACGAAGTATTGGTTTGCCAAAAGTATACCAAGTGCCAAACGTGAAAAATATTATTAAATATTCGTAGAAACATGGTGCATGTATACCGCTATATTGTTCTTATTTATTCAATCAATTTTATAATTTATTTAACTTGGTGGCTATAATGTGGTAGTATTATTACCTTTCCGCTGAGTTACTGCGCATTATAAATGGTTTGTGTGAGCTCGTCTCCCTCATATCCATTGTAACGTAGATTCTTTAATCGAAGTGATCAGCTGACGATATTTGGCCGCCATGTTTTTGTAGGGTGTAGGGCTGGTTGGGGACCCTACATCAAGTAGGGCCCGTTTAGCTCCAAAAACGGCCATATGTAGGGCTTGATTTGGCGTATGTAGCAAGAGATCGGTTTATGTAGGGGCTGATGACGTATCCAGGGTCGGTAGACACTACAGGGTCGGCTATAAGAATACGGGCCTAAGTCTCTCCACATTCACAGCGGATGCAGCCGTCAACTCTCGAGGTCTCTTCACTGTGGCGCACTATTGGGGGGATGAGGGGATAGATCCCCCCCAAAGCCTCAGACAAATAAAAATATATTTTAAAAATATTGTCTAGTTTTGACATATAATAATTGCATCTGCTTAAAGTTAAATTTGCTGTGCCAACATGACGCAAAATGTATTTCCAGGCGTGTCGTTTTTTCTTAATTTCCCAGAGCCCCTGTTGCCTGGGAAAGGAATCGCCACCCCCAAAGCATATGCCTAGTTATGCCACTGTCTCCTCATTCCCACAGGGTTTTCGCAAATTGCAGCACCCAGTCGTAAAGATGTGAATGCTCGAATCACATCCTACGCAATGGAAATTTCTAAACAATCCCTACGGAATGGCTTTGAGGAAGTCTTCTCGGGTTATACACCGGCTTAGATGGCTCATATCGGCCGACGATGCAGAAGAATTATGTCTCAGCATCCTCAAGGCTGAGATAAAATTCCGCAATTCTCACAACCTTTATGGGTGCGTTCAGGAACTGCGCCGGTAAACCATTTTAGGTGATAACCAGCTAGTTTACTATATAATAATTTCTGTGCGCATTTGTTTGTTTTGTATGGTTTGTGTTTTGTTTGCGTTAGCAGAAAATTAAAATTCGAAACGTTAGTTACAGTGGAAATTTTTTATAAGTATCACCAAACTGATTGTTAACCACAAAATATTATTTTTTCCCTTTTAAATAATTTTATTCCATTTTTATTTCACGTGGCTGGTTTTGTTATCTTTTTGATTATTTTTATATTTTAAAGCCAAATATGATTAACTTATTCAGCAACTGAAATAGCTAATTCTAGAACCATTGGAAGATACAGAAAAGACTCGCAGAGCGGTAAATGGATGAGACAGCGTGTGTCTGTTGTTGGATCATCATCGCGTATTTCTGGGTGCACATACTTACGATTCTGCACCAGTCTTTGATTGTTGGAGCGATGCTGTCATTTTTATCATTGGGTTCCAAGTCTTGTCAAGGGCGAGGCATTGGTCCCTTATCTCGAAGCTGATCTCAAGAATTCTGGCGAAACGTAGGCCAGCATTGACCATCTGACCAGGCGTAATGCCCGAGAGGAATTCAACCGCGTACAATTTGACCCCACTCTACATCAACCGAAGATCATAAAACAGCGCTTCTTGTTGACCACGTGGGTTCAACAGCCTAGATTATTTATGAACTTGATGCGTGTACAATGAATAATCGGTGGGGCTTAGTAGTGGAATGCCTTATGTTTTTCGCATCCTAGCAACCCCCGCCACACGCCTATTGAGGTGACTTGTAGTTTCCGTTGACCAGAGTCGATCTGGAAACGTCGGCACCACCGGAAGAGTATCGCTGAGATGTATAAAACCCAAAAGCTTTCAACTATAATGCTAGTTTGTGGATGTCGATGGAATGTAAGGGAAATATTTGACGGGCTGGCCACCAGAGGCGCCCAACTGCTTCCTTTTTAGTTGCGTCCCATTTTTTATTGGCAGTGGTCATGATGAATGTGTAATTTCGTTGCTGGGAAAGCCCGATGCGCCAATAAGGACGGAAATGATGAAGGGTGGGAACGATGGAGGATTGGTGAGTGTGGGTGGGCCAAATGGGTCGGTCGTTTCTGTGGTTCAATTGAGTGAGGCGATCGCGAACGGTCGATAATCGGTCACTGCCTAAGACGGTCACTACCACTGAATTTGAACATTTTACTATTTATGAATAATGCGAATTATTATTCTTAAGGTATTCTTTAAGTATTATTCTTAAGGTAGATTAGCATGCAGTATTTATGAAGTGTTCTGACATTATCCCCTCCCTTCATGGACACTCGATACAATATGAAGCCGATAATAAAGCCGACTCCCTTTCATTCTATCCAAATATCCTATTCTCTGCCTTCCTCCCCTTCGTCTAACACTATTTCCAACATCCCCATCCACACTCATTGCTCGCGCCATTCAAACCTTCTCTCTCCTTCGTATCTCATCAAGGAGCCCTCTCTCCTCGCAGCGATCACTTTATGCCTCCACTAGAGCCACTTGCAACCCTCTTGCAGACGAGCTGATCGTCAACATCTTACGCTTCTCCTACCATCTCCTCAGCGTACACGTTAAAAAGCAGTGGCCATAGTCAACTGCCGTGCCTCATTTCTTGGCCTATGATTGCCCACCCTGATTCTAAATATATGCTTCAGCAAGATGTGGTCTATTCGAAATATTCTTATTGTCCTGGAATTTTCAAAGTGTATTTCGTTTGGTTATGATTTCTAAATTAAGAGTTAGCAACCATAAGTCTGGGTGAACTGTTTTCGGGATTCCCACCGGGTTTATTCTCTCGTAACGGCCAATATTGTTGAAATTCTATTTCGTTTGATATCAACATTCAGCCCTGATGCTGAGCGCCGAGACGGAGCTTGAAACGTGGCCGTTACGAAAGAATTAACCCGGTGGGAATTCCGAGAACAGCTTGCCCACATAATTCGCTGGGAAAGCATCAAATCATATTTCAACCACAAGCATGTTTTCCGTGCAGAATTCCAGTAATCCCTCTTCTCTTTCACTTCGTTAACCTCATTCATGTTCTCCGGTTACACTTCTGTCTTGGCATTCTCCGATGGCAGCGTTCCAATCTCATAAAATAATAAGATTCTCTTCCCCTCTTATCTGATTGACTAAGGCTGTGTGTCAGAATCGAAACTGTGTGGGTAGTTATCTTATTACAGGGTTCACAAGGCTGGAAAGCGTGGTGAATCGTCCGAAGTCATGGAAAAATTGGGTCCAATCCTGCAAATATTTGAAAGTGTTCTCGTTTCGTATGCCGCCTGTAGGGGACGATCCCTGGTCAGCTAGTGTGGTGTTTAGACGCGCGAGGATTACAGGGGAGTGGTCTCGAATCGCTCTGACAAATGAAATATGGTTTCAAACGCATGATTTTCCATTTACTTTTGTAAAATTCATGACGTAAAATCATTTGGTACGAGTACTCGAAACTTCAAAAATTTTGGCTTCTAAATTTCAGGGAAAATGCCAGAGAAAAACGGAAAGGGAAAATTGATGGGAACCGTGGTCAAGGGGCCGAGAAGAACCTCCCGTCGACGTTTGACGATTGAGTTTTTGTCTGCCAAATCAAGAGGAAATATTTTGAGGCCCAATTATTGGTTCTCATTTTTCAGTAGGGGTGGAGGGGGGTTGGGATTTCATGATTACGATGCATGTTTGATTTCGTGGCTGGGAAAGTCCGATTCGTCAATCTAGTCGGAATACATTTACCATGAAAACAATGAATCTTTCACCCCCACGAATCCATATCGCGAATTAATCACGAGGAGGAAGTTTCTCGAATACACGATTTGAATTCAATATACCTTTCCCATATTATTCAATATGCAGTATTCAAGTTCATTGCACCTCAATTCAATAAATGCTTGACCCTTAGGGTCTCCGGTTTTGATCAAAATATCTGTATGTATGCGTATTTACCTCTAGTTAATTAGCCTGCGACCGTTTTGTCTAGTAAGATCAGGCGTGCGCAAGACCACGCGGAAGAAGTGTAAACTTCTACGGCGATATTGAAATGAATATGTTACGAAAGTATTTAGGTTGCTAAAACATTTTCATGAAGCAAATATGTAAAGAACACGAATTTTTCCTTCAAGCATTCTAAGACATTTCTTACGTAGAAAAGAGCGACAACATTCCTTTAATACTTTAATTTTACAATGTTTTTTTCCTTCTTCAATGATTTAATTCATAATACATTAAAATTCATCATCACTGGCCAACAATGCAAAGATTGGTTTGATACAGCTTTCCACTCAATTTTCCTATCATCTTTTCCACATCCTTCTTTACCTGTTCCATGTATTTCATTTGAGGTCTTCCTTATCCATTCTTGCCATCCACTTGTCCCTCGACGATTGTCTTCATCAGGCCATCGTGTCTCAAGATATGGCCAATAAGGTTGTTCCGTTTTCTTATTAAGGTTTTCATGAGGCCTCAAATTTATGGAAGTACGCTTAAGCTTTATGTCTCACCTAAAATGGAGTTCATTCTCACCGTGATACCTGAAGTGCACGTAGTTTATGTTACTGTAGGAGACTCCACTGGGGAGGGGGTTGCAGTTTCCGTGTTACTATGAAACTGGTATCTGCACATTAATTCGCACTCCAACTCTAGTCACTAGTGGCGCAAGGATCGGTGGCTGTCAATGTATTTGGCAACTCAGTATAAAGCACTGCCGTAGTCCAGTGGCTACGGGGTTCGTCTCCTACGTTAATGTACTAAGATTGAGTACTTTTTTCATAATTCCTTTCTAACTTCGCTTTTAAAGAACTCTGCTTTTCACAAATATTTTCACGATATTTGCTGAAATTTTAATTTTTTCTGTGCGAGGGATGTTTTTGTGCTCATGCTGCATGTGATGTTTACCCATTTTTTCTATTTTCATTAAATTATTTCCTTGCTGAATCACTACACATTTTAAAGATATACATGTACTTGGATTCCTTTTATATTGCAATACGGGTTTGTGGACTCTTTTAATTGTAGCCTAGTTTTTGAAACGTTGGAAAGTAAACGTTGAAATCCAGAGAGAGCGAGCCAGGGAGGGAATGGGTGCTTTCTTCCCTCGGAGTTGGGGATCATCATCTTTTCAGCGAGCGGTCACTCCATTGAATGCAAGCCATATGTAACAAGAGGCTCCAGAGATAGCTACGTCTTGTTGGTGAATTTTGCTTTTTCCATCAAGAGAATTATCAGCTTTAATCATCAAATAATGTAGCTTTTCCGGTCATTTTTTTAAGCTCAGTAGGGTTGTTAAAAGTTCACCTAATTACGGAATCCGATTCGAAAACTAGGAGTGAATGGTAAGAATGTGTCCACAATATTATATTGTTACATTAAAAGAAACCAAATACATGTGTATCTTGAAAATACGTCGTATTGCGACACGAAAATGAAATAATTTAAAGGAAGCTTCCGCGTGTAAAAATGGGAAAACATCAGAAGTCGCAAGTGTACAAAATTTTTCTTCCCACAGAATTATAATTTTTAGTAAAATCGTGAAAATAATTGTAAATAGCAGTTTTCTGCGAATGAAAAAGTATAAAGACATTATGAAAAAAATTGCTTCACACGGGAATCGATCATGGAGCTTCAGATTGGTATTCCAGCCACTGGAGCACAGTAGCAAGTTCATATTTTGAAGGGACATTTCTCTTGAAAATACTTAACAGATTTTTTTAACTTTTAAGTTATGTATCAAATATACTTTAAAGTTATGTAATCGAGCTTAAAATAAACGATTACATTCGCCACGTAGCGTATCTCTTCCGGGATAATACGTATCGCTCTATGGTGCGGAAACGTGGACATTAAGGAAAGAAGACGAGAGAAGATTGGAGACATTCGAGATGTGGGTATAGAGAAGAATGGAGAAGGTGAAATGGACGGAGAGGAAAAGGAACGACGAAGTGCTGGATATGGTTGGCGAGGAGAGGCAGCTTTTAGATGAGATACGCAGGAGACGGAAGGTATGGATGGAGTTAGTGGTGAGGGGATGCTGAAAATGGTGTTGGAGGGTAGAATGTTAGGGAAACGAGGGAGGGGAAGGAAAAGAATAGGATTTTTGATAGATTGAAAGGGAATAGGCCTTACAGTGAATTGAAGAAGGTAGCGCTGGAAGGAAAGGGTGGCTCCCAGATCACTTCTTTAATACTCCATGGAAACCTACCTTAATCGGTAGAATACTGTAATAATAATACCCTATCAAACGAATGAAACTTTCCGACCATAGGCAGTTTTAAGAGGTGATTGTTAAGATATGTTTCCCTGAGCTCTGTGCCTCATACATGCCTTGGTAATCTCAGACGATGTAAAACTCCTATCTAATCGTATAGAAACTAGGTCCCTGTGACGTCAAGTGGAGTGGCATCGCACGGGCGCCAATCTGGCTTTTTTCAAATATAGTGAAAATTGACCATTGCCATTCATCTGAACTGGTATTTATAAAACGAAATAATTTGTATATTATGAATACAGTAATGGTGGGTATTGAATCACAATCAATGCCTTTCGTTTTCTTTGATGAAGGAAACTACCCTATTCCATCCCACAGAAGACATTTTTGTTGCCATAGTCTCGTTGTGTGTCGCATTTTAATCAGTTTTCAAAAATGTCCGCAGCGCAGTGATGAATGCAATGCGAACAACTTTTTCTCAATATTTAGCTGTACAATGTATGTAAATTCGAGGAATATAGCATTACAAAGTATGTATTTCATGTATTACATTACACTGAATGTAAGCATCGCTTAAACCCCAAATTATACCTCATTTCCCCGAGAAACCCGTACCACTTTGTCCGTCAGCGACACGAGTGGCGACTTTAGTAAACACATTTTAAAGCGCTTCTGATGACAACACATTTTTTGGGCACACATGAGAATCCTCGTCTGTAATATTCGTGTCCAATCCACTTTGGGGTTTGCCAGAAATACTCCCATGGTTTCCCACTTCATGGATTCTCCACTCCCGCCGGTCGCAATAAATGGCGGCGCACAGTGGTCCCAAATCGAAAAAAGCTGGCCAAAATTAATTACGCCGTTGTTATTATGTATATATTTGACCTAAAGGTCAATTCTTATTGTTTTTGACCCGCTTATTCTGAATTTATAACTATTTTTTATGTATTTGCAATAATTTTATTGCTATTTCACATTTTGTTTAAACAATTAATTTTTTTAACATTGGAATTTGAGATTATACTGGTGATAGTAAATTAAAATTATACATATCATAAAACTGAATTAGTTATTTAAAACATACATAAATGCATATAAAATGACTGCATTGTTTATTTTTGGACAAATTTTGAACAACTTATTTTGAATGAACCAAGAGAACATTTTCTACTTTCTCATATGTTTGATCGTATTTGATACGAAAAATAAGTTAATATTAATTGGAAATTTATATTATAAGTATATTATTAATATTATTGAACTGCATTAATTGTTTAAAAATTATAATATCTAATTCTAATTAAGTAGACAATTTTATAGTTCCTTGTAACGTGCCAATGGATTTGGAAGCAATTTTAAACGGGGTTCCGTATTTCACAAGTTTCAACGGAGGCATTATTACAATCATTGAAATGTTATAAACAATATTTCATAACTCCTATAACTCAAGTTAAACGCCAAATTTATTGATACGCTTGCAATAAGCTCTTTACGAAGTGAGGCATCAATTTAACGAGCACATGATTTGGTACGAAAACTTAAATGAGATTTTCCATTAATTTGGGCTTTTTAATTATCAAAAAAATAAGTTAAAATTTCTCCTTATCTTTCTTAGTCATTGTTACGAAAAAAATTTAAATACATTCATGATAACTATCCGACAAATCCTCATCACAGTCGTCATCCACTCAATTCTTCCAGGATTAATAAACTCTTTACCTCGACTGGTAATTGAAGTAATTTCCTTCTTTGAGCCTTAGAAATACTTGATATCATTGCATCTGAAGTTAGGAGTAATCTTTTAAACAGGTCTTCATTCGTTGCTATCCAGGAAAATTTCCTTGCATGGTGCTCCCTGAATCTTCTTATGTCCTTATTCCTCGCCTCCATTGCCTCCTCGGAAAAGTGGACAATAGGAAGGGCAGCTTCTTTAGATGTCCGTCTTATTGAGGAGCAAGTACTGATGTTTCGTGAAATTGCCAGAAACGATCATGGAAAGGGCTTCTTCGTGGGAGATTTTACTTTGCCTCACATCCTTGGCTCTCCAATTTGATAACACTCGCCGCGCTCTTGAGAGAGTGGTTGTTGTCACCTCATTATTTTCGCCACGAAATCATCACCTTTGCTTCGATAACTCATGGATGCTCTAGTGGCGATGTGCTAGCTCTAAGATCCTCCGTTTTCCTTCTCTAGGCCCTTTCACTGGACTTCTCAAATTGTTTAAATAAAGGCGGAGGAAATTTCAACTTCTCATTTAGGCAGTCAGCGAACTTTCTTCTGAAAAACCTGTAATTTCTTTTTCTTTCCTTCCACCGGCGAAGATAATTTGAGAGAAAAAACACTTCTCCGCAATTTTTTTAGGATAACTTTTGAATTAACGTCCTCATCTAACTCTAACTTGTTGCTCCAGCAATCCAATAAGTATTGGTTTTTAAACGATGCGGACCCTTTTCCACTTTCAAGAAATTTTTCATGCATCTCAAGGCGCGTGAAAATTTTCAGAGTTATCGAACTAAAACACTATGGGCACTCTTCTTCAACCCCACAAGTCTTCTTTAAAAAGTTCGAGGATACTCGACTTTATCAAGACTCGATCTTCACGCTTGAGGAAACTAACTTTCACGTCTTTCGTTTGGCCAAATCTGAGTAAAACTGTGTTTTGGCGAGAAAATTTCGGGCAAGCGATGTCTAGAAGTAATTTTTGGGTTCCACAGTGTGAGGTTCTCGATGCTATTATCTCCATTTTCGAGGAAATATCACATTTGAAAGGTGAAAAGGCTTACTCCGCTCATCCCCGGTGGCCAAAGTGCAATTCATAACAAGTGTACAGAGAGCGGTGGTTGTGTTTTCCCGATGGGCGCAATCAATAGCCTAGGCCTTTTCGGCCGTCGTTTGCCCTGCATGTGGTTGAGGAGGCCGCTAAGGAGGCGACAGAGGGACAATGTGCCGCGTGAGGGCGAAAACTAACCCGTCTAACGGAAGGAAAGGGTGGAGTAGCATTTGAGGGATTCTTTTTTGTTTTGAATGCATTCATGTTTTTGAGGATTACTATAAGTACAGCTGCGAACTTTCGTTCCATAAATATATCCTTCCGCTCGAGTCCTTAAGCAATTTTTATCAGAGCATGGGCACGCGTAAATAAAAGGTAAGGTCAAATGGAAACTATTAATTATAAAACGTTCTACGTATGACAAGAGATGTTTATCCATAGGGTAAATATTTTTTGTAGAAATAAAATATCCAACAATGTTGAATAACACCCATAAATACTGGATTTCCTCGAGCCCTACCACGCGCCAGCCAGGCCGCCGCCCGCGTCAGCGCATTGCATCATTATAGTTAAATCAATGCTGAGGTCGGAGTAGCAACTGGTAGCAAAAATTTTCTTCACTACTGCGTTGCATATACTTTTCCCTTTGTATTGGTGCAAAAGACACCGTGCATTCACGTGCCTTTCTAAACGATATTGTACATTTTATTTGAAAATTCGGGTAAAAAACACTAAAAGTTACAAAATATATATAAAATAGTAAACATAGTAAAATCCGAATAAAATTTATGTCTCACTATGTAATAATGTTTATATTTGTAGTTAAAAATGTTTTTGGCCAAATATATCGCGTAAAGGTTATCCTGATGACGCTGAACTTCCTCAAAATCGACCGATTTCACGCAACTGTGATTTTTACGGTGAATGCTCCATGTTTGACGGATCACTGCAGCCGCTCTGATGAACAAAAATACTAACTTAGTAGTGTATTTTGTAGACCATATCCTGTAGAATCCGAAAATAAGGTTCAAAAATTCCTTGAAAATTTTCGAAAAAACGACTTTTGGCCAGCTTTTTTCGATTTGGGACCACTGTGCGGCGCTCCCGTCGCTAGGACACGAATCAACATACAATACGTATACCCGAAAGAGATGCGCAACGCATTGGATGTAATCGTTAATTGCTCAAACTCAAGCTCGATTAATAAATATTAAACTCAATTTCATATCTAATTGTTTAAAAACGCAGTCAAACCTTTGCGGAAACCTGCCATTCACAACTATGTTCATGATTTTCACTGAAATTTTTAATTCTGTGAGGAAATGTTCTTGTACACTTACGACGTCCATAGGCGGATCCAGGGGGGGGCACGTGCCCCCCCCCCAGACCCTTAAAAATATGATAGATTTTTAATACGGTCCCATTATAATTTCGTTCGTTTAGTATAACAAGGTATCCTTGTGCCCCCCCCTGAACAAAATCCTGGATACGGCCTTGCTTGTGCCCCTCCCAGAAAGAAATCCTGGATCCGCCCCTGACGACGTCTGATGTTTTCTCGAATTTTTTCTGAAAATTTTCACTTCCTTTAAATTATTTCATTTTCGTGTCGCAACACAACGTGTTTTCATGATACACGTGCATTTGGTTTCCTTTTATGATGCAATATGATATTTTGGACTCATTATCACCATTCATGCATAGTTTTCAAATCGGATTTCGTTATCAAATGAACTTTTAATGCCCTCAGGAGCGGAAAAAAACGACCGAAGAACGCCGAACAAAGGCATCGGAGCAATACAAGAAAAATGATCGGCATATTTTTTTACATTTTCTCGGCAACTATGGAAACAAACAAAAACCGACATTTGTATTCTTAAATTACAAAGCAAAATAGTAGCAAATACAATTACACAAAAGGAAAACAAAATAATTAAATATAAATATGATTTATCTGTAAAAATATTTTATGGCAATTTTATGCACGTCACAGTGAGGTTACGTCAAAATATGTTTGTCGCAGAAATTACCTAGTTCTTTAATAATGAAAATCATTCCTTTCGTCATTCTCCTTATTTCTTCTCGTATTCTTATTCTATGGCTAATCCATTTTTTATATTCTACTGATATAATGTAAGATACAATGGAATATAATACCCCTGACATTTGCAAAGATAATATAGCATAATTTTTACATATAATTTTACCGATATTTTACCTATGAAGCGGTGTTTGCACCCACGCCGGATTTTAACCGATCAAACGATTCTTTTCTTGGTTGTTGTAATAATAATAATAAATCGACTTTATTGGGTGAGATTGGAACTAGAAAGTCGCATCTTTTATCAAACCCCTTGTCGTACATTAAATTAATGCCGTTGAATACATTGTCAAGTTGCTCTTGGAATTTAATGCACTCAATTATGACAGAAGAGACATAGAAGTACGGTTTTCAATCAAAAAAACAAAATTATATGTTAGCAAAGTTATCATTTACCGAGTGTAAACAAATGTGAAAAAGCGTGGGAAAAACTTATGGATAATGATTTTCGTCCTGATTGGAAAAAAACCCAATGCAGGAAAACGCCCACACATGAAGGGGGGCGAGAAAAACCTGCGCGAAAACCTGCTGAGTAAAAGAGAAACCGAGATACCTAAGAGAAAAACAATCTACGTCGTACGAACTTCATGGCGTGATTTTTCTGGCGTTCCGTCAAGAGTTCGTCGCCATGAGCTTAATATTAAATTAGATAGAAAATATTGGCTTTGTTCAGCTTTTCCATGATTAAATAATACTTAAATGAACTTGAACAACCATGGCTTGCCCCCGTGTACGAGAGGATTTTTTTTGGAAATGAAATCGAGAGAGAAGAGTATGACAATGAAGTTTTACGGCATGGATATACGATTGCGGAAGTATGTACGTATTTGGTAAAAATACGTGGAAATCAAGCAATCACTGATGTGCGAACTTCAAAGTTGATTCATTGGCGTTCGGTTAATTTAATGGGGAATAAAATAATTGGAGGTGCTGGGATTTGAACCCAGGACCTTCTGCATGCGAAGCAGACACTCTACCACTGAGTTACATCCCCTCATCCTTGTATTGACTAATTGTAAGGAGTCATTCCTGACCTAATTATTATTATTATAGTATTCTCCCCTATGAAAAAATTGTATAAAACCTGTATAAAATTATATAAAAATTTTGTATACATTCTGTATAGAATAATATACAAGTTGTATACAGTCTCTATACAGATTGTATAAAATCTCTATACAGATTTTATACAGTCTGTATACGTTATATACAAAAATGAGTGTATACAATTTGTATAAAAATATACATTTTTGCATTTTTACATTTTTATACAGGCTGTATAAGAATTGTATATGGGCTGTATACAATTTTATACGAGCTGAATAAGAATTGCATACGGGTTGTATAAAACAAGACCTACCATATGAAAAAATTGTATAAAACCTGTATAAAATTTTTGTATACATTCTGTATAGAATGTATACAAAAATACAGATGTTATACAGTCTGTATACAAGTTATATACAAAAATGAGTGTACAAATACAATTTGTATAAAAATATGCATTTTTACACAAATTACATACACGCTGTATTAGAATTGTACATGGGCTGTATAAGAATTAAACATGGGCAGCATAAGAATTGTACATGGGCTGTATAAGAATTGTATACGGACTGTATGATAGAAGACCTAGGAATACCTCATCCAAAATAGGTGGAGTAATACTATCCATTTTCTTCCTCATTTCATCTCAGGTCCTAAAGAAACACTCATAAAAATTATTCCAACAGACCATTTCCCTTACCACACTTCCTCTAGGAACCCACATGCATACAAAGGCATAAATAAAAATGGAGTGAATGCTGTCCAAAATATAACATTATAATCCTTTACACATTGTTAAACTGAAAACTAACCAACCATTCAATACCAGATTTTTAAATGATAAATAGGGGATTCTCAAGTTAAACAGTGGAAATTAAGAATAGCATGTAATTAATTCAAAGTAAAACATCATTTACTCATAAAAAAATAAACGTCTACAAGGTACTTCCCACACAGCACACGGACACCTTTAATGCCCCGTTCACACTACGTCCTTTTTACGCCGGTTAGCCCCGACCATGGTTACAAAACGAGGTGTGAACGCAAGTTCCCGTTAACCGTGGTTGGGATTCTGACCACCGTTTTCCGACCATGGTTGGCGGTAGTTCATGCGTGTGTGAACGCAAGTTGGTTAAAAGCTGGTTAGAAAAAGAAGAAGGCGAAGCAGCAACGAAGTGGGAAAGGAGGAAAGGAAAACAGAAAATAAAGCATTCGAAGAGGAGACGGCCGTTATTGTTGAATTATATTCGTCAGAATTAATTCTAAGGAAAGTGCTATTGATTCATTCCGTAATGTGTTGTATAGTATGAGATTTTAAACCTGATTTAAGTTATGCGATATACTTTATAGTTCGTAGTGAATTAGATATTTGCTCGTATTGTATTGTTACGGACAGATTGAATAATCTTTATTAATATTTTGCTAGAATTAAGTAAAATGTGCGAAACTACCATAATTAAAATCCGAAGGTCACAATGATTTTAATGTTTTGGTAAGAGTTCTTTGTCCCAGTTTGAAAAAGATCACTTATGTTCATCCTTGAACTAAAGTTCTTCCCATATCAATATAAAGTATCAGGCTAACGGCTAGTCAGATGTAACGATAGAAAATAAATTTAGAAACGTCGGGTGATACCACATATCGCAAAAATTACCACGTTCTCTCTCTTATTTCATAATTCCCCTATGAAAAAATTGTATAAAACCGTATAAAATTTCTATACAGTTTATACAGGTTGTATACAATTTGTATACATTGTATACATATTGTATACATTGTATACAAATTGTATAAACTGTATTAATTCACATGCTGTATACAGCATATACAATTTGTATACAATGTATACAATTTGTATACAATGTATACAATTTGTACACAATGTATACAATTTGTATAACAGCAATTCAAAGTAGGCCTCAAAAACTGAAGTCCAAAAATCAACTTAGTAGGGGACCAAAATAATGTTCCACCTTCGAGAGTTCAATTGCTTCTAAAGATCATGAATCGCGTTTTAAACAAGATTCTTGGAGATCCATCAATGTTAGCCATTCAATGCCACTTGGAAATTTTTCAACCGAGGCGTCAAAAATTCAAGTCCAAAAATGAACTTAGTAGGGGACAAAAATAATGTTCCACATTCGAGAGTTCAATTGCTTCTAAAGATCATGAATCGCGTTTTAAACAAGAGTCTTGGAGATGCATCAATGTTAGCCATTCAATGCCACTTGGAAATTTTTCAACCGAGGCGTCAAAAATTTAAGTCCAAAAATGAACTTAGTAGGGGACAAAAATAATGTTCCACATTCGAGAGTTCAATTGCTTCTAAAGATCATGAATCGCGTTTTAAACAAGATTCTTGGAGATCCATCAACGCTAGTCATTCAATGCCACTTGGAAGATTCAATGTCACCAGCGGGCGTCCATATCTCCATAGTGTCCCCGTGTCCCGTTTGTATGAAGCGGTACGAAGGTTTTAAACAGTACACTGACAAATTCATATGCAGCGATAAAATTGTATCACATACGCCCAAATTTCCTAAAAACTCGTGATTTAATATATGGCACAGTAGTCATTTCGTTTCTGGATACTCTGGATAAAACAATTCATATCCGGTGTGGGACTATTTTCTTTTGCGGATGGGGCCATAGCCACCGAGAAAGAGAGCCCGCGGAAGGATCGCCCAGGATCGCCGTTGGAGATTACGTGGTTTACGTTGTTTCACCATATTCCTTAGATTTTTGTGTTTAAGTTGGTGAAAATTAGAGTTTTTGTGAATAGTGAAGTTTCCGTTATTCTTTAATTTCATTCGGTGGGCTTCAGAAACTTGTTTGTGAGGCATTTTTGTTAAATATGCCTTTCTCGTGTGTGGTGCCGGTATGCGAAGGAAACCCCTGCAGGACTAGACCCAAAGTTCATGTTTTTACCTTTCCTATAGATCTTCATGGATTGAAGAAGAAGTGTATTTTGGCGATAAGAAGAGACAATTTCACCCCTACGGAAAACATTAAGGTATGTACCCTTTCTCCCTGAAATTCTTTGGACGTAATTTCTAGTTAAAAGTGGCTTCATGATGTTGATGTACAGGACAAAGTGGTGTTTTAAAATATTGTAGCAGCAATTCATTTGGAAATTCTTGCATTTTAGTTGTGTTCGTTGTATTCTGTCGTTCGGATCTGTTGTGCAACAATTGCTCTATGAAAAATGTTCTTAATTATAATATATGTATTACTAGCATATTTTATAACTTTCATTTATAAATATATAATGTATTAATATTTTTACTTAAAATCTTTTCTTTTTTAAGAAGAAGAAAAATCCAAAGAAAAGTTTCTAAAATGTTTACGGCCTAAAATGGACAGGTTTCCTAATTTTGAAACCTTAAGAATGTTAAACACGAGACTAATAAGACTGTAGTTTCCTGTCTTATGTAATCTGCTTTTTACCTACAAGAGACAATTTCTTGCTACAATGAAATTTTTATATACTTCATTATTACAGTAGCAGTGCAGGAGAGCATGTCAGTCCCTGAAAAAGATGTGGAGGTGGCTATTAGAAACTCACTAAGGCACGCCAAGTGACAGCAACAACACGGTTGCAGGGGGAGAAGAAAATTAAGTACATAATACTTATGTAGTTTCTTGTGTTGTATTATTTCACCAAAGAAGCCCAATAAATATTGTGTATGGAATTGAAGCCTAATTTATTTAAATTCTTGTCTGGACCTATTATTTAGATACTAATATCGAACGAAATTCAGTCCTAACCTAAACGTGTCTTAAAGGTGTCCGTGTGCTGTGTGGGAAGTACCTTGTAGACGTTTATTTTTTTATGAGTAGGTGATGTTTTACTTTGAATTAATTACATGCTATTCTTAATTTCCACTGTTTAACTTGAGAATCCCCTATTTATCATTTAAAAATCTGGTATTGAATGGTTGGTTAGTTTTCAGTTTAACAATGTTTAAAGGATTATAATGTTATATTTTGGACAGCATTCGATCCATTTTTATTTATGCCTTTGTATGCATGTGGGTTCCTAGAGGAAGTGTGGTAAGGGAAATGGTCTGTTGGAATAATTTTTATGAGTGTTTCTTTATGACCTGAGATGAAATGAGGAAGAAAATGGGTAGTATTACTCCACCTATTTTGGATGAGGTATTCCTAGGTCTTCTTTCATACAGTTTGTATACAATTCTTATTCAGCCCGTATACAGCCCATGTACAATTCTTATGCTGCCCATGTTTAATTCTTATACAGCCCATGTACAATTCTAATACAGCGTGTATGTAATTTGTGTAAAAATGCATATTTTTATACAAATTGTATATGTACACTCATTTTTGTATATAACTTGTATACAGACTGTATAACATCTGTATAGAGATTTTATACAATCTGTATTGAGACTGTATACAACTTGTATAACATTCTATACAGAATGTATACAAATATTTTATACAATTTTATACAGGTTTTATACAATTTTTTCATAGGGTAGGTCTCCTTTCATACAATCCGTATGCAATTTTCATTCAGCCCGTATACAATTGTATACAGCCCATATACAATTCTTATACAGCCTGTATATAATTTGTATAAAAATGTATATTTTTATACAAATTGTATACACTCATTTTTGTATATAACGTATACAGACTGTATAAAATCTGTATAGAGATTTTATACAATCTATATAGAGACTGTATACAACTTGTATTTAATTCTACACAGAATGTATACAAAATTTTTATACAATTTTATACAGGTTTTATACAATTTTTTCATAGGGATAATTTAATTTCAACAATCGTCACATTTCTGCAAGTTATTCGTCCACATTTGAAGAAGAGGTAAAAGAGTTTTTAATTTACGGTATAGCATCAGATTGGATCATGTCCTTTGTCAAAGTCAGAAAACAATCATAGCTAAGAATGTAATGCAGCGAAAAGTGTATCTCCATCCCAAATCACAAGTGTCTCAAATTGAGGCTCAAGTCTCAAGATTAGGTCCTCGATTTTCTTCGCCTACATCAATGATTTGTCGACACATCCGAATCAAGGGCAAGTAGTAGTATATGTTGTTGATATCAACCTAATTATCACTAATATTCGCTTTTATTCGTATTAAATAGAGCAGTAGAAGAATGCAAGCCACATTATGGATGAAATGATTAGTTGGACGAACACATTTGAATTACCTTCTACGTAGCAAGGAACAATGATTGTCGACGCTGGAATGCAATTTTTAATTCATAAGCAGCTCATAATATGCACATATGTTTAAATCATTGCAATTAACACAAGAACTTTTCCCTGCACATTCTATATTTCCTTCCATCAAGTTATTCGCTCTTGTCAATTCATTTTTCACTTGGAATTACTTTACCACTCATCAGATGTCGCCACGGTCCTACCATGGTAAGTGTGAACGCGCGTTGGTTCTGACGTCATCTTACGCTGGTTAAGAAAGATGGTAATGTGAACGGGGCATTAGACACGTTTAGGTTAGGACTGAATTTCGTTCGATACTTGTATCTAAATAATAGGTCCAGACAAGAATTTAAATAAATTAGGCATCAATTCCATACACAATATTTATTGGGCTTCTTTGGTGAAATAATACAACACAAGAAACTACATAAGTATTATGTACTTAATTTTCTTCTCCCCCTGCAACCGTGTTGTTGCTGTCACTTGGCGAGCCTTAGTGAGTTTCTGATAGCCACCTCCACATCTTTTTCAGGGACTGACATGCTCTCCTGCACTGCATCTGTAGTAATGAAGTATATAAAAATTTCATTGTAGCAAGAAATTGTCTCTTGTAGGTATCAAGCAGATTACATAAGACAGGAAACTACAGTCTTATTAGTTTCGTGATTAACATTCTTAAGGTTTCAAAATTAGGAAACCTGTCCCTTTTAGGCCGTAAACATTTTAGAAACTTTTCTTTGGATTTTTCTTCTTCTTAAAAAAGAGAAGATTTTAAGTAAAAATATTAATACATTATATATTTATATATGAAAGTTAATATAAAATATACTAGCAATACATATATTATAATTGAGAAAATTTTTCATAGAGCAATTGTTGCACGAGAGGTCCGAACGACAGAATACAATAAACACAACTAAAATGCAAGAATTTCCAAATGAATTGCTGCTATAATATTTTAAATCACCACTTTCAGTCCTGTTCATCAAAATCCTGAAGCCACTTTTAACTTGAAATTACGTCCAAAGAATTTCAGGGAGGAAGGGTACATACCTTAATGTTTTTCGTAGGGGTGAAATTGTCTCTTCTTATCGCCCAAATACACTTCTTCTTCAACCCATGAAGATCTATAGGAAAGCTAAAAACTTAAACTTTGGGTCTAGTCCTGGAGGTGTTTCCTTCGCATACCGGCACCACACACGAGAAAGGCATATTTAACAAAAATGCCTCACAAACAAGTTTCTGAAGCCCACCGAGTGAAATTAAAGAATAACGGAAACTTCACTATTCACAAAAACTCTAATTTTCACCAACTTAACCACAAAAATCCATGGAATATGGTGAAACGTAACGTGAACCACGTAATCTCCAACGGCTAGAGCGTTCCACATTTAGTTGACAGTACAGGCCTTATGGATAACAGTGTTGCCAAGCTTCCGCTCCGCCGGCAGGCATCCTAACAGCGTATGCAACCGCACATAACATGGCGCCAAAACGGTTTAGTTCACAAAGGAGTTAGGGATCGCACGAAAGACGGCGTAAATTAAAGAATTTTTTAGCGTAAATTACAACACCTTTGCTGCGATATAAAAGGAAAAGTCTTTTGTTATTTTATGTATTATGCACTTATTCAATGCACAAGCTGAACAATGAATAATCTGCGATGTAAAAAAATAGCAATAAATTGAAGGATAATAAAAATTATCGCCACTACTGAATGAGACAAAATTTCTATTCCTTCCATATTATGCAATATTTTTTGGCTATGGGTAGTATTACATGAAAGGCGATGTTGTATAAGACATCATCAATCTTTAATTTTTCAAAACTTTCCCGTACTTGGTTTATTGTAAATTAAAGATCTCTTTTCAAGCTAACATCTTCAAAGCTAATTTCCTTAATGTTCTTTTTCCTCCACCTTGTAGTAGGCAAGAATTCCAATTTCCTTGGGTAATAATAGGCATTATCAACCACTATAATTGATCCCTCGGGTAAGTTTGCAAGAAGTGAGTGCTCAAACCATCTCTCGTAACACTCGCCACCCACTTCTTCATGCTCACCCATTGAGTTCTTTTTATACAGAAACACATACGATGCTCCTTTTATGAACCCATTTTCCGTTCCTGTGTGTATAATTGCAAATCGACATCCTCGGGAAGTGGGGGCCAAGCCCAGTATTTAGTCCAGCAAGGGAAGCTTGACGCGGATTTTCTAATTGTTTGTTTCGCAAACTAATGTTCACTATTTGTCCAACATTAATCCAACTATCGCCTGTAAAGACACTCGTCCTGTGTTCGCGACATTTTTTAGCTGTCTTAATAAATAATTAATTGTGCCACCAACGAATAATATCATCCCTTTCGATAAGGACGATTCTTTTCCCCCTGCGTTCGTACACGAAGCCTATGTCCAAAAGAAGACGATGTAGTGTTGTCCTTTTGTAATCTGGGAGAATACTATCCATATTTACCGAGTTTAAGATGGATTTTAAAGTCGGAGGAATATTTTTCACGAAGGATTCATGTACCTTCCTTCTAATTCCCGATCTCACAAAATCGTCGAAAATCACCGCTCTCGAATTTTTGTAAGGCTGTCTAATTTCTTTAGTTTTTGAAGGATTTACCAATGGACCACGGGAGCTTTCCTTTCTCACTCCGTAAAAAGTGGACTCCGAGCACCCAGTAGCCTTCAAAGCTTCACGGCAGGCATCACAAATGCTGAGAGATTTCCTTAAGTACGAGAAGACTTTTAGCACCAGCTGTCTTTCGCGGCTTATGAGCTTCTCACCTTTTCTCCTCTTCTTTGTATCGGACATATTGATTGGGCGTGTTACAGCAGAGATAATTGTAAAACTCACTTCACAATTCTCAAATTCAATAGACCACACAACACTTGTTTACTCCAAAAAAATGCAATGACAAACTGAACGCCTTCGTAAATTCTTCCCACGGCACCTTCGGCTAGGGTCGATTCTGGTGCAGGTTATATGGTACCCTATGAAAGGAACTCAGAAAATACCCAATCCCCCTTTTGTAAAAGGCGTGCACTGGATGGGGTAGTGTTGCGCACAGATTATGAGATATTCTCTTTCTTGGTTTCCGCGATGGGACCGAAACACCCAAGGCGAAAGCAGCTTATTTCCAAGCCGCTTGCTTACTTTCGTGTATCAATATATTCAGATAAAAACACTGCTGTTACGACGTATGAGTATTCTCTGTTTAGGATATCAAACGAATAGATAAATATATTTCATAGTATGCATTGAAAAAAAACTCCTTTTCCGCCCGAGAATTTTCCCTCTTCGCGCAAGAAAAAGCAAGAAGCCCGGCCCAGCGGCGCCGTAATATTTTTTCTTAAGATCAAAACATTGTAACTCGCTTCAGAATTGATGTAAGTTAATAATATTTTCACCAAAAATAACTTTGTAGTTTTCTTCACATTTGATACGCAGGATATAGGGACCTACGACGTAAGAAACGTAAGTTAGTAAGCGACTACTTTTTACCTTGCAAAAATAAACATTTTCTTGTCCTAAAGGGTGTTACGTCGGCATAACAACATTTTAACTCAATATTTTTGCGATTGGTGAAGACTTTCAAAGAGAAAATAGTGTGAAGAATTTTGTGCAGAAGATTCAATCCAATCCAGACAACGGTCAGACAGAAACTGCGAGAAGAAGATAAAGTAAAAAAATACACGTTTCTGACGGAAATTTAAGAAAATGTTTTTTATAGCTTTTGTTATAATTTTTATCGAAAAACTACTGACACCAATGAATGCAGCATCTCTTTTTACATTAGAGTGCAATTTTTAATCAGTGCATTACGCAACATTAATTTTCGTGCTGTTATTGACAACACCGCGCTCCTGGCCTAATGGAGATTAACATGGGAAACGATTCTCCATAAGAGCCCATACTGTCAACTAAATGTGGAACGCTCTAATGGGTGCTTTCCATTCATTGACACACGTCGACACAAGTCGACTTGCGTCGTGGATTTCGTGTTCCATTCGGTGTGTGTCGCCGACTGTTGTGACACAAGTCAACAAACGGTAACGCTCAGGAATAGGAGAGTTATAAACAAATGACGCGAGTAGACACAAGTCGACGCGTGAGTCGCATGAATGGAAAGCACCCAATGCTGGCTATGGCCCCATCCGCAAAAGAAAATAGTCCTACACCGGATATGAATTTTTTTATCCAGCGTATCCAGATACGAAATGACTACTGTGTCACATATTAAATCACGAGTTTTTAGGAAATTTGGGCGTATGTGATACAATTTTATCGCTGCATATGAATTTGCCAACTGTACTGTGTAAAACCTTCGTACCGCTTCGTACAAACGGGACACGGGGACGCAATGGAGATATGGACGCCCGCTGGTCGTCCGAGATTGGACGGAGTGGTGGAGACGGATGGCATGGACGGGAGCCGGCCATCCTCTGGCTGCCCTGAAAATCCTCGGAAGTTTCATGATCTATAGAAGCAATTGAACTCTTGAATTTGGAACATTATTTTGGTCCCCTACTAAGTTGATTTTTGGACTTCAATTTTTGACGCCTCGGTTGAAAATTTTCCAAGTGGCATTTAATGGCTAACATTGATGGATCTCCAAGACTCTTGTTTAAAACGCGATTCATGATCTTTAGAAGCAATTGAACTCTTGAGTGTGGAACATTATTTTGGTCCCCTACTCAGTTGATTTTTGAACTTAAGTTTTTGGCACCTACTTTGAATTACTGTTATACAAATTGTATACACTATACACAAATTGTATACATTGTGTACAAATTGTATACAATGTGTACAAATTGTATACATTGTATACAAATTGTATATGCTGTATACAGCATGTGAATTAATACAGTTTTAAACGGTTTTATACAATTTTTTCATAGGGGCTACCGATTAAGGTAGGTTTCCATGGAGTACTAAAGAGGTAGTGACTTGCAAATGGCCACAAACCTTCGCGTCGTCATATGCATTCGTCAGCCGCATCGCGGGCGGGGATACATCCCGTTACTTCCAAACCTCGTCCCTAGAAGACCTTTCATTGAATGGTTGGCGGCAGCGGCGCAGCGAGGAGGGGGTTTTGGGGGATAAACCCCCTCAGAGATCAGAGAAATTTTTAATTTTAATCCATTTTACTTTATTGGATTGATATTAATAATAGAATAGTGTAAGGATTAATAATATATCCCTCAGATAGCCATTAAACTCACCATTTTGAACCAATTATCTTAAAATTCTGCAATTTATTAATCTCTCACCTACCGCTTATACTGGTGGGTATTCCAAACCCCTATTCCACACACCCCGGAATTAGTTGCACCTAAGGCTTAATTCCTAGCTTCGCCCCTGGTTGGCAGGACAGACAAAAGAGTGGAGGTCGGTGTCAATTAATGGCATTTAAATATATTCAAGTCATGATCAGGAAACGAAATTAACTTCACAGGGTTTACAGCAAGTTATTATAATAGAGGCAATTAATTGTATTCTGTAAGGGTCAAAGCTGGAAAATGTACCAAAAAATGCGCTGATTTAGGGTTTTTTCTGTATCTGCTATTGGCCCGGTTGTCGGACGTAGTGGACGTAGCGAGTCGAAACTCTTGTGACGTCACCGACTAAAACAAGACGCGCGACAATAAATTTCGCATTTCATTCCAATTTGAAAAGCACAGGTGATTCATGGGAAAGAGTTTTTAGCAACTTGTGATTTCCATACATCTTCTGAATTCTTCGTAAGCTCAAACTGGGAAAAAATAAGCTAAGGTATAGGAACCTTAGCGTATTTTTTATAAATAAATACGAAATTTATGTATACGTAAACACGAAAATTTTAAATTGCGCTGACAGTTTTATGTTTGTCACTCATATTTTAGAAAATGACCATTCCTCTGAATTTATTCCAATAATTTTTTATACGTTGGTGACAAAGGGAAGAAAATGTATTTTAAAGAAAACTCTGAAATTTTTATCATATCTGAAGGTGCATAAGAATGACTTGTTGCATGACCTTATTCTTGCTTACCGGCCACGTTTTTATTCACTTATACCTATCACTGATCCCCCCACCACCATCAGACACCCTGTCAATTCACGACCCACCAGTTGTTTGTCTGTTCACTTACCCTTGCTTGACCTTCCTCCATTTTCACGGATCCCCAAGCAGGGGCCACTGTCAGCTGATCGGCAATGGCCAAGGGCCCCTAGCTCAGCCCCCCCCCCCCCAACAATCGCATCCACCATGAAGGGTGTTTATGAAAGGTGCAATAAAAAAAAGACTCAAATTACACGACCCAAAGTAATTTTTGGAGCAATGCAATTTTGCGTTCTCATATCCGTTGCTTTTATTACAATGTACGCGCTGTAAAAATATTATATGAAAAAATAAGTAAAATGAAAGGTGTGAAGATGAAGGAGATAATGGAGAACATGATGCTTTTGTTGTAAGGGTCATTCAAAAACGTTATTTTAGAGTTTTTTTTTTAGATTTTAGAGCTGTTTCATGGAATAACTTCTCTAAATAGATAATAGAAGCATATTACATTATTAAATTTTATAAGCAGCAAAATTCTCACTTCCCGTAGTATTTTTTCTTACAAAATTGCTTTTTTAATACAATTTTATCTGGTTTTTAAGAGCCAGAATAGTGTGAAAATCAATTTCCGGGGATACAATTTTCTAATTTTTCCCTGAGACATGTTTAATTAGCACATTCTCGGTTGGAGGCCAATTCCTTTCCCTGGGCCAACTCGCACTTCCAAGATTTAATTTGGGGTTGTCCAAAGGCTTTATTGAATCCAGGATTTGAACCAAGGACCACAGTGGGAAATTACAAAGTTTGTTTCCAATGGTACGCTTTTCACCAGCATAATGGCTAAAAAATGAGAGGATAAGTGAATCACTGCACTATCTTGGTCTTCAGGGTGAAGCCATGTCAAGTTGTCAGTGTTCACAAATCTGGACAATGTTTCATAGGCGATACATAAATGCTTGCTCCATCTTCTGGGCAGACCAAGCAAACAACATCTTATGCATTGCCTCCAAAATGACAGGTTTGCGAATAGTGACAACTTGATGCAGCTTCACCCTGACGACTAAGATAATGCGGTGATTGATTTGAACAGTGGATGATTATCTTTAGGAGGATAAATGGGTTAGCATTGGGTGCATTCAGGGGGAGTGAGTGCTCAGAGCTATTGTTCATCATGGGAGTACACCTGTGATCAGCATATTCTCAGCCTCCCTGAATGGAAAGAGCATTAAATACTTAGAGGCTATTGAATCATGTAGCAGTGCACTGTGTTTAGGATTAATATTTCAGCTTCCACCAGTAAGCAACAAGTGCTCACGCAAGTGGCCACCACAAAGCCCCTCTCAGATATGACTGGACACTTTCACAGTGCTGCTACGTAGCCATAGCATTTAACGAGGAGGAAATTTCACAGCTATTGTGGTAGTGCTCCGAGTACTCACTCCCCCTGAATGCACTCATTATTCTTGTTTCTGATTGGTATCCAGTTTGGTAAATTTATTATAGAAAAGTAGATTATAATAGAAATTGAATTCTAATTACAAAATTATCCAGTCACAATGGCTACAATTTGTGGCTACAGTATTGCCAGGCTTCATAACATGCTCTCATCTACCTCAATCAAGCTTATGAAGCATTACACAATTCAGTGTTACACAACTAATGGTGTGCTAACGTACACTGATTCCCTTACATACACATGAAATACCACTTGGGCTATCACAGGTTACTTTGCAGTAAATAATGTATAAAAGATAATTTGAGTTTATTTAGCAATTCACTGAGGTAACACTAAGCCCATCGAATAACCTTCTAAAATCAGCATACAATGGCACCCCAGCAGAACAACCTGCAGTTGTGCAACTTTGCTGGTTGTACAATGCATGATAATTTATTTAAGCAAAAGTTAAGCTTACAAAGGGAGGCTACGAAAGCTGACCCTGCAATTTGGATGCCTCATTTTTTGTTTGTTGCAAAAGGCAGAAAGAAGTGGTTATTTAGAAGTTCTCCTTTCATTGCACGTAATTACTTAAAATTGTAAATCGGCCTACCCATTAACATTGCCACGTGATCAGCCTAGCATAAAAGAAAAATATTTCAAATGAGTCAAATACACACAAAAAACATAACTGTTGAAAAATATTTTGAAATATTCATGATTAGTGAAAGAAAAAAATTATGTACTTCGTAGACATAGGGATGTTTTGCTGCAGCATTGTCAAGCTTCATAGCATGTTGTCAATAGGGAGTTTGGTGTGCAGTATGCTGTATGGTGGAATTTCCAATTGTAATCATAGAGGACACACAAACTTTCGCACTTTGCCACACTTTAGTCAAAATTACTCCGAGCTACTTTTCAACAGATAACAATCATTTTCTAGGTCCTCAAACTATCGGTGTAAGTTTGATTAAATTCTTTGGTAATTGATAGTTCTGGGATTTTATTTCTACGAAAATGGGGCTTTAACAAATTAGTTGTAATGTATTCTAGTTAGTTAAATGTATGTATTCTAATCTGAGGAAGTACATACATATATGACATATGCAATTACATAACGGGAAGACAGGGGTGGACGAAATCAAGTCTTCTACTCCACACTGCACCGTCCTTTTGTAGTTCAATCAGCTGTCAGTTGCCTGTGGAGCATGTAATGGAGAGAGCAGCCTAGAATAAAAGAGGAAAAAGTATTTGACAAAGGGAACGCTAATTCTGAAGCAATGTAATTAAACATATAATGATAGAAGATCAGAGATGCCCACTTAAATTTTGTGATGCTTGACTAATACAGATGCAAATGAAGAAAAAGCATTGATGTTTCCTCTTTCACTGTGCTAATGGGCAAGCCTCATAGCAAATTGCTGTATGATTTAGTTTTTTTTTTCAGCCATTGCATTTAAACTCATACAGGTACCTATGAAAAATGCAGAGTCCCCATGGTGGATATTAAAAAAGATAAGTTGTAGGCCTATATGAATGATTTACAAAACTGGCCACCTTTAATTTTTCTAAGCTATTTTTCCATAAAGTTAGGGCACTTTAAAAATACACCAAAAATCACCATTCTGAGGAAACAGTCAATTTTTAAATGTCCATAAATTGTACAGCAATAATCTTGAATATTTTTTTAATTTCTAAAAAATGCATATCACTTTCATCAAGTAGCAATAAAAAGGTTACTTGAATAGAGAGCATAATATAAATAGAATATTTTATAAAAATTAAGAAATAGGGTGGTTTCCTATTATTTTTTTTTGCCTAATTCGAAAGATTATTACTCCTGGAGTATGTATTTCACGCTTTTAGATTTTTAAATGATGATATCTATTTTTTGCAATTAAATGAAAAGTGAAAATTTTCAAGCGCACGAAAACGCAACGGGTAAGTATGAATGCCGGGAAAACTTCTGTGTGACGTCGTTCTGGTTTCAGCTGCCGCAAGTGAGGTGACCTTGGGGCAAGGCTCTGAGCGCTGATACGACGCAGGATGCTGAGTACCATGCTAGCTGGTAGGCTTAAATTAGGATTATTAATACCTTATAAAACGAGGAAAAATTTCCGATCTTAGCCAGTTTTAATAGGTGATTATTAAGACATGTTTCCTTGAGCTCTGTGCCTCATTGGTAACCTCAGACGATGTAACACTCCTATCTACTCGTATAGAAACTAGGTCCCTGTGACGTCACGTGGAGAGCCATCGGATGGGCCCCAATCTGGACTTTTTCAAATGAGGATAAAATTGACCCTTGCCATTTGTCTAAACCGGTATTTTTAAAACCAAATAATTTGTATAATATGAATACACTAATGGTGGGTGACAAATCGCAATCAATGCCTTTCCTTTTCTTTGATGAAGGAAACTACTCTATTGTGCCAAATTTGCTATTGCTGGGTCAACTATAGCCTGTGTTATTTGTGTATATTACATTTCAGTGGTATGAAATCCATTGTATTTTGACGATGGGTGGGGAAAAAGACCCAAGTTGTGACTGATTTATGTGGTGGATGAGATAAATTCAGGAATTAAAGAGCAACAGTTGCAGTAATTTTGATAAAGCATTGAAGTATTCAGCTATTTTCAATGTTAATATTTTTCGTCATTCTAGCACCTACCTCCACCTCTGATTCCAGAGTTGCAAGAACGTGCTCCTTGTAGAAATCCAGGAGTCCAGGGAGTTGCTGCTGAAGTCTTATTCTTGCTTCTACTGATCCATACTCGGCAATCATGAGTGGGACAGCTGATATGAGCTTCACTTCCCTCATGACGAGCGCGTCCCAATCCAGTGACCACCTCAGGTACGTGTCCAAGGTCAAGTCTATCTTCTCTGCCCTCTGCACGATCAGCCTGTAGCGATCTCTTTTCTCCACGTCCTCGGCTGCGTATGGCCTGCCTTCATTGTTGAAGGCCAAGCACATGGCCATCTGCGCAAGGGATCGTGCCAGCCACCCCATCACGGCTTCCCTCTTGCGAGATTCCGAAGTCTTCCCGCCCAGGTAAACCCTTCGCCTTTTGAAATCTGCAAAAGAGTAGAACCATCCCCCCTCCCTCTCCATCCCGTCGTGATCCACAAACGTATCCCTCAGCCCCCCAACGTACTGGGAGCGACAGTCGATCATGACGCGCACGTTTGCCTGCGTGGCTAGGAAGGAGAAGAGGGGCGCAAGCAGGTTGTTTGAGCAGAGGTGAGCGTAATACCCCCTGATCTCATACACTTTTCCCTCGTCCCCATTCAGAATGTCCGTTTTCCTCATCATGGCTTCCACGCACGCCTCCCTTCTCCTGCTTTCCATCAAAGACGAGCTAGACTGGACGTGGCACGATGACGAATCCCCCAGTCTTCCCAAGTCCTTCCCCATTTCACCCACTTTCTCTCCTATGTTCTCCAGCTGACTTCTGACACTTCCAAATTCGTCTGCCATGGAGGTCACGCTGCCTTCCAAGGCTCTTAGCAGGATGTCACGAGAGGCAAACATTGCCCTCATCTTATCTATCGTTGCCTTCAACTCTGAAATCTCCTTCCGAGACACAATGCCATCAAACAAATCCCCTTGGACTTGGGTGCATTTATCCGCCTTTGTTGATGGAGGATCAGGCGGAGATTGGCCCCCTGATGTCACAATTGACAGCACAGAAGATGGATTGAGGACTTCATCAGTGCCCATGTCTGCCACCAGATTTTGAGACACATCCCTGCCAGATTTGGAAATATCTTCAGCATCTTGTGAGGAAACTACATTGGTCAAATCACCCCTGTTTTCGTTTTCAAGTGTGACACTGTCAGGTCCACTTTGATGCTCACATCCAGGTGACGGAAAGTTGCTTGCCAACGGAGGAGTAACGTGAGCATTCACTGCTTGAGTTTCTTGCTGCAGGCTCATAGACATGAAATTCGCTTGAGTAGTGATGCACTGCTGCTGATCCTTAATGAGTTCATTGAGGACTGCTATCTTTTCCAATGTGGATTTGGATGTCTGCTGCATTATTAATCCATTTTGCTGCTCCGATTCCCCATGTTTGAGAGCGGCAGAACCTTCAGTCCTCGCTCTACCCAAAAGCAGATCTCTTTTCCACACTAATCGGACAATGGCCAATATATCCTGCCTCTCACTTTCCTCTGGATGCTTGGCACGCATCTCTTCCGCCACAGCCAAAACCGTACTGCCCATGTGGTCCATGGCACATGGATCGGAACATATTGACAGCAGCTTGCGGACCCATTCTGAGCTGAAATGAAGGGGAAAAATTGGATCCACATATTTGGCTTTTTTGCATTCAAATGGAACATAATCTCTAATGGACATAAAA